>NC_133137.1:18481139-18781139 GCF_048418815.1 Hemitrygon akajei
TATCAAATCTCCCCTCATTCTCCTACACTTTAGGGAATAAAGATATAAATTTCTGTTCACACCTTACCAGCTACATATCATTCATACACACACAGTCACCAACATAGATATATGCTTACTCAAATCACCTATATCATTTATTTATTTATTGAGCTACAGCATGTAGTAGGCCCTCCCGCCCCTTTGAGCCATGCCACCTAGCAACCCCAATTTAATCCTAGCCTAATCACAGGACAATTTATAATTTATAATAATAATTTATTGATTTATAATGACCAATTAATCTACCAACCGATAGGTCTTTAGACTGTGGGAGGAAACCAGATTACCAGGAGGAAATCCACAGGGTCACATTTAGAACATACCAACTCATTACAGACAGCAGCAGGAATTGAACCCGGGTCGCTGGTACTGTAAAGCGTTGTGCTAACCACTACACTATGGAGCTGCCACTATAGACAACAGACAGTAGGTGCAGGAGTAGGCCATTTGGCCCTTCTAGCCAGCACCGCCATTCGCTGTGATCATGGCTGATCATACACAATCAGTATCCTGTTCCTGCCCTCTCCCCATATCCCTTGACCCCGCTATCTATAAGAGCTCTATCTAACTCTCTCTTGAATGCATCCAGAGACTTGGCCTCCACTGCCTTCTGGGGCAGAGCATTCCACATATCCACCACTCTCTGGGTGAAAAAGTTTTTCCACATCTCTGTTCTAAATGGCCTACCCCTTATTCTTAAACTGTGGCCTCTAGTTCTGGATTCACCCATCAGCGGGAACATGCTTCCTGCCTCCAGCGTGTCCAATCCCTTAATAATCTTATAATGTACTACTGTGCATTCGGTTGATTACCAAGGATGAGTGTACATTCTTGGGAGTGAAGGAAGTTGAGGGTGACCTGGTGGAAGTTTAGAAGATTATGAGAGATTGCGCGGATAGTCAGAATTGTTTCCTATGATAGGAGTATCAAAATCAATATAGCTTTAATGTGAGAGGCAAGAGATTTAAAGGGAATCTGGAATGTACTGCCAGTGAAGATGATGGAATCAGATGCAATTACTACAGTATACATAAGAGGCATTTAGTCATACACTAAAACAGTTTCTTCACCCAAGCCATCAGACTCCTCAGTACCCAGAGTCTAGACTGACATCTACATCATTTATTATTATATTGAAATTTGTCCTCTATTGTGCCTGTTGTCTTTGTTTATTATTGATTTATTTATTTATTTATTAATTAATTATTGTACTGCCCTGCACTGTTTTGTGCACTTTATGTAATCCTGTGTAGGTCTGTAGTCTAGTGTAGTTTTTGTGTTGTTTTACGTAGTCCAGTTTAGCCTTGAGTTGTCTCACGTAGTCTAGTGTAGTTTTGTGTTGTTTCATGTAGCACCAGGGTCCTGGCGGAATGTTATTTTGTTTTTACTGTGTACTGTACCAGCAGTTTATGGTCAAAATGACAACAAAAAGCGACTTGACTTGACTGGAAATGCACAAGACTTGGAAGGATAGGGTCTTAATCTGAGTAAGTGTAGCCAGGCAAACCAGTCTGCATAGATGTGCTGGGCCAAAGAGCCATTCATACGCGTGCGTGCCCGCCCACACACACACACACACACACACACACACACACACACACACACACACACACACACACACACACACACACACACACACACACACACACACACACACACACACACACACACACACACACACACACACACACACACACACTTGCCCAGCAATAACATCTTGGCACAGCTTGCATATGTCCCTGTCTTTTTCAGGATTCTCATTGCTCCAGATTGAGCATCAGCCTTCGTGGGCATTGTATTGAACCATTCATCTGGAACGGCACTATTTTCATTGATTACATACCTCAATGTCAACTGCGATGATACGTTATGTTAATGCAACTGCTGATGCAAATTTAATCCTAATATCAACAGATGAACTTCTAAGCAGCAAGATCTTAAGTTTTCTAAAAAATGTAAGCACTGAAGAGTATACGATTAGTGAAATTATCTTAAAGTCTTTTAAATTATGGGAGCACCGTATCATATGATGGTCACCACATTTTAGTGGGAAGAGAGTATAGAAGTGACTTACCAGACTAGAGGATAAGGAACTTCAGCTGTGTATGTTAGTACTGTTTTCTTTAGAGCAGAGAAGGGGGCGTTTAAAAGGGATATTCAAAACTGAGTAACTTTTTTAACCAGTAGAAACCCAGATAAACATGCACAAACGTGAGAAATATAAAACACGAGAAATTCTGCAGTTGCTAGAAATCCAAAGCAACGCACAAAATGCAGGAGGAACTCAGCCAGTCAGGCAGCATCTATGGAAAAGAATAAAGTCAACGTTTCAGGCTGAGGCCCTTCTTCAGGGCTGAGAAGGAAGGGGAAAGGTACCAAAATAAAAAGGTGGGGGCTATATATATAGAATAGTGGTCTACAAGGATTCTACCCCAAAGCTGAAATTTGGTTCCTTTGAAGTCAATGGGTTTCAAGGCCAGAGCAAAATGTACAAATGATACAACATCACACACATAGCATATTTAACCAAAAGGTAAGTTTTACCTCACTCTTTCCAATGACAGAATGATCAGAAACCAAAGGAAGTAGATTGAGTGTTATTGGGAAAAGAACCTTCGAAGACGTGGAGGAATTCTTATGATCTTCAATGCATTGCCTAGATAGTTAGCGAAAACTGACCCAAATCTTTAAAATAACAAGTATCCATGAAAGAGTAGATGCATCCAGACTGCGTGGAAAGAGGAGAGAAATAACTAATCTGAAAACATAGAGACAAAGAGCTGCACCACCACTTACATGCTGTTTAATTCAATATTAGTAGAAGTCACTTATGGAAATACTAAATGTAAGTTCCAATCAAATAATGACAATTTGCAATTCAAATCAAAGTGGGTTGGAATTCATTCAAGCAAAGTTAATTTAGATATCATTTAGACTGTATTGCCCAAATGCCACGTTTGAAGGATCGTAGTTCAGAATGCAACCATGCAAAACTGAAACCTTGAAGGTCCTTCATGCCATGATCTTGGAGAACCAGTTTTGCCATTGAAATATATTCCCAAGCAAGCTGAACAAATTTGAATCTGAAGGCAATGGTCACAGGCCAATTGTGGCAAGTTGTTTACCCAATGTAAATTCACGGACAGAGCTTCTTGTTGAACTGTTCAATGCTATCATGAGTAACATAAAAGATTTGTTTACACCGGTGAATCCTGACCGACCAAATCCTGAGTGACAGCTGAATGTTTAGCTAAGATGAGAGGGACATAAAAGCCATACCAGAATTAGTCATGAGAACATAAGGAATAGAAGCAGAAAGCAGGCCAATTGGTCCCTTATGCCTGCTTTGCCAATCAAAAGATAATGACAGAAATTTTTATCTACGTGTCACTAGAAATGTTCAATTATTCTTCTCAGAACAGAGAAAATGAGGCTTAATAGAGATGTTGAAAATTTTGAGTAATTTTGCAAATCATGGAAACTGAGGATGAAAATTATTTATTTATGAGATGTATTTATTCAATTATCTATTTATTAGATGAGGGTTCAAAGGAGCTTCACGAAAATGATTCTGACATTGAAAGGCTTATCACATGAGGAGCGTTCGATGGCTCTGGGCCTCTACTCACTGGAATTCAGAAGAATGAGGTATGACCTCATTAAAACCTATCAGATGTTGAAAGGCTTCAAACGAATGGATGTGGAGAGGATGCTTCCCTTGCTGGAGGAGTCCAAGACAAGAGGACACAGACTCATAATAGGGGAGTGTCCTCATAGAATGGAGATGAGGAGGAATTTCTTCAGCCAGACAGTGGTGAATCTGTGGAATTCATTGGCACAGGGGGCTGTGGAGGCCAGATCATTGAGTATATTTAAGACAGAGGTTGATAGACTCTTAATTAGTCAGGGCATGAAGGGATATGGGAAGAAAGCAAGAGATGGGAGTTGAGAGGGAAAATGGATCAGCCATGATGAAATGGCAGAGCAGACTCAATGGGCCAAATAGCCTAATTCTACTGCTATGTATATGGTCTTATTCTAGACCATCAATATGCATTATTTGCAATAGTTTGTAGATAGTTTATCTCATGAAATTTATACTTTAAATTTTAAAAACAAAAATGAGTACAGTCACTGCTAAGTTTGGATTACATATACTAAGTTAAAGAAACTGGATTTAAAAACCTTTTTTAGTCACACTAGTACAGACAAGAAGAAACTAGACAGGCAGTGTTTTAGAACCATTCTAGTGGCAAAAGAAGATCTCACTCCAGTTTTCAACAACCTCTCTTTCAGACAAAGTAGCTATTATTTGCTAGCAGACATAAATTGCTGGCAGTCAAGTCCTTCAGTTAAACATCTGTGGAATTTTAAATGAGATACAACTTGCTAACGATTAATAAACTAGCATTTAGCAGATTGCTTGCCAGCTCCAAAGTATGTAGGACCCACTTCAAAGTGACTCTGAAGTACAAATGTGTGGGTCAGTATCTGTGTGAAGAGAGTTATGGGTCTGCTCAACTGAACAATTTGTACTTAATATAGTAAAATATTTTAACACCATGGATAATTTTCTATAATACCCAGTATAGAGTTTAAAATAATTTATGAAACAATGAGAGAACAATGGAAAGCAAAATAAAATGATTGGGAATAAGAGAGTAAGAAAGAAAAATACAAACTAAAGTAGGTAAAGTGAAGGACAAAGGGATTTATCATTTATACTCTCATCTTCATCCCAGAACTTTTTAAAGTACTTAACATTACATGAAGTACTTTAATGTAGTCAATGACGGAGGGTCGGGCAATCTGCTGGCAAATTTAGGAATGGCATGGTCCCACTGTGAGGTAATTATGCAGCCAGTTCGCGAAATTTGGTTGTACGATGTTAGAGAAAGCAGTAATTGTGTGGATAGAGACAGCCTTAACCAATTTTCAGCTTGTTCCTGGGAGAGCTAACACCAGAATTTCATCTAGGAGCCTTTCTGCCATCCGACTGGTCAATATATTGTCAATAGTAACACAAATTCATTTTTGGTGAGAGTTTCCACCACAGAGCTCTTCACAGCAACTGGGTGGGGCCGTTCGCTCTCAAAAGAACAAATTTTAATAAAACAAGATTTAAACAATATGCTATTTAAAAGATCAGGCGCAGACTCCTGCAGTCATGGGCAGAGTGCCATTACCACTTGCCACAACACCAAGTCAAACTGAGATCCCTTCTCACTGCTCAGAACGAAGTGGCCACCGGAAATCCCGCAGAAGAGGAAATGGTTCCATGGAAATGAGAAGGAGTGAAAATGCAGGTGAAAGACATCCAGCAAAGGAGGTGCTAGCAGAGACCTTTTCCACCCAGTCTACACAGAGAACTGACTCCAGGTCAACACTCCCTGCAGGAAAAATACCTAGGCCAGCCACCCTGCTACAGAATTACTCAAAGATAAGATCACCCGCACTTTCAGGAATCTTGTCTCAGGGTCGTTTCGAGTTGGGGGCTGGTTTCTGCAGGCTGGAAGACAAGCTGGGCTTCCTTCGTCTGTTTGTTCTTGCAGAAACTTAGCTCCAGGACGGCACCCCAACACACCATCAATCTTCAAGCCAATAATATTATTTTGTATGTGCTATCATGACTATATGTGCTGTGAATATTGTATTTTTCACCTTAACCTTCGAGGAGTGATGTTTCATTTAGCTGTATACATGTGTTTTGTTGAATGGCAATTAAACTTGAGCTAGAACTTGAACTTGAGGCTGCCTGTGCCTATTTATGCCACACGTGAGACGTTGTTGCTAAACGCAGTACTGAAGAAGAGAGGGGGATCTCTACAGTAAAGCGAGGGACATTTGATATTTGGAGAATGCTGTCCTTTGTACTTACACATTGAAGGAGAAAGTGCGGCCACTGGTTGCATGCAATCATTCCCTTGCAGAAACCTCTCTGGCAACCTCTTGCTATAAGTGCTCTTTGCACAAGAAAGCTGAGCAGGTTTCTCTTTCTTCCAACTACTCACCCCCAACTTTGGAGATTTTGCTATTTCTTTGTCCTGTAGCTGACTGCATTGTTCGTTTCTAGAGAGAAAAAAAAAACAGCTTTTACTAATGCCATTGATCAAATCTGCCTACTGAACCTGTGCCAGAGAGAAAATATTTTTTTCTAGCGGTCCGCACTCTGAGGAAAGGAGCTACAAAGAGGGGAAATACAACCCTAACACCTGCTGTTCCTGAAAGAGATTAGCGTTACACAAGGCATCCTGTCACCACTGTTTTAGAACTGTGACTAACAACTTCCATGATTTTTAAAAAAAAACTTTTTGAAAGAACTTTTGGGAGATGGTTTACTCCATTCAGACATCAACTAACCAGCACTGATAGGGTCAATGCAAGAAGGCTTTTCCACTGAGGTTGGGTGAGACTAGAAATAGAAGTCATGGGTTAAGGGTGAAAGGTGAAATGTTTAATGTGATCATGAGGGGGAATGTCTTCACTCGGAGGGTAATGAGAACGTGGAACAAGCTGCCAGCAGAAGTGCCGGATCCTGGTTCGATTTCAGCATTTAAGAGAAGTTTGGTAGGGGTATGGAGGTCTATGGTCTGGAGTAATGTTGATGAGACTAGGCAGGATCACAGTTTGGCATGGACTGGATGGGTCAAAGGCCCTTTTTCTATGCTGTAGTGCTCTACGACTCTATGAAGTATAATGGGTATCTGTTGTTTGCTACAGGAAGTGTGGATGAGATCTTCAGTCCAATCCATAGCCATGGATGGGAGGAGTGTATAGGGCTATCGTCCGAGAGGAGGTCGGTGGGACTAGGCAGATCAATAGTTCAGCATGGATCAGATGGGCCAAAGCCCCTTTTTCAGTGCTGTCATGTTCCATCATTCCATCCCATGAATTTCCAGGCCATACAACATTTTTATCATGTTGCCCAAGCTGAAGACAAGAAGGACTCCCACACTCCTCAAAGAGTGTGGTGGGATCTTTATTATCTGGCTAAGATGAAAATAAGATATAATGTTATACAAAAACATCTTACAAACAGTATTGGATACATAGATGAAAAGGGGAAAATGGCAATCTGTAAAATTGCTGAGCTCAATTGTTGCATTTTTTTCTTGTAATGTCAGTCTGAATTAAGTACTCACCCCTTTGAGGAAGGACATGAATGCAGAGCCTCTTGACTAGTGGAAAACCAAGGACATTGACAATGAGAGAGAAAAGAACAGTAATGTCTTTCAGCTGTGATATTATAGTTTTATTCCTTCCATAACATTTTCCTCGGTAGCAATAATCAAAGTACCTCTTGTGTTTAAAGGTTAAGAGTCAGATTATGCAATTACAAATATGACCAATGAATTGCCAAGTTATTGATGGAAGTGCCTTGCACTCTTTTATTTCAGCTTTCATGTTCCTTGCTTTGAATTGTTGGCAGGGTTTTTGGGTCATCTGGCTACAACATTCTGTCTGTAGTAATGGTGTCTCTGACATAGGTAATGAGCAAAAGAGATCTGTTAACAGTATAATGAGCACTTAGCTTAATAGGTTATTAATCCAGAAGTTTTCAGTATCAAAGTAGGAATTTTAAGGAACCAGACCTGGTTAGAATCCAAACATGATTTGCTTCGAACTACTGCAGGAAAAGTTGTGAACTGGAAGAGTCAATAAACTTTGGTTCAGGATTTTTCAGGTCAGGTAAGTTTTCTCTTTTGTTAAACTAACAGTTGATGGATATGAAGCTGCCCAGTGAGGCAGAATATAAAGAAAAAGGTGGGGGCAGATCAGAGCATGGAGAGAAATACTTATTTTACCTCCTAACATGTGGCTTCACAAATAACTCCAATCCCACTCTTGTCTGCTTAATTGAAATGCTGATCCTTGTCCTTCTGACACACAGCAGAAGGACTGCAGGAGTTCCCCAGTGTGTACACTAAGAGAATCTGCCCCTTGGACCTGTGATGGAAAGACATTGGATGCATTACTTTCAATGCAGGGGAATGGTTTCCAGAGATTCAAGTTTTTAAACTTTTTTTGGAATAAATTGAAATTATTTTGTAGCTTTAAATTCATTTAATATTTTAGTGTTATTTTTTAACTTTTTAAAAACCGTTTTATTGACTTAAATAATTTGGAATATTTCTCAACATCCGGGAACAATTAGAGTTGACAGGTCACCCTTAGCAGGATATTAAGGATTGTTCCTGCTGTTTCGGGGCAGAGTTACTTCTGGTTCTCACCCCCCCCCCCACTCCACTTTGTGGAGGGGGGAGAGTGACATTTATATCATCCATTTAGGAGCAGCACCCCTTTATAATGTTGTATTTACTAGGTCACTTAGCTGCAAGCATAGGCCCATTAAATCTCAAAATCTGGTAAGAGTAATTCTAGCGTTCCTGAATGGAATTCAGAAAGTAAATGCTGTTTGATGTCAGTAAGCCTAGAGCTCTTAAAAAAAAATTTATGTGCTCTGAAGTCCATTACCTCAATAGTGCTAAGGGAGAGCTATTATTTTTCTGATCTTTTTAAGGCCTTATGGCCATTTGACTCGCTTGGTGATAAGAGGTATATTCTTGATGTAACTAGTTTGTAGATAAGCAGATGCTGAGATTACCCCAGGTTATTGAGAAAGGCAAGAGATGAGATTGCTGGGGCCTTGACCAACATCTTTGTGTCCTCTCTGGTCACAGGCAAAGTCCCAGACAATGGGAAAGTAACTAATATTGTTCCATTCTTCAAGAAAGAAACCTGGGATAATCCTGGAAACTCTAGACCGGTGAGACATGCATCAGTGGTAGGAAAGTTGTTAGAGTGAATTCTTAAGGATAAGATTTATGAGCATTTGGAAAATCATAGCCTAATTAAGGAGAGCCAGCATGCCTTTGTGCGGGGCAAGTCGTGTCTTACTAACTTGGTTGAGTTTTGGACAAGGTGACGAGGGCAAATGACGAAGGTGGAGCTGTGGATGTTGTCCACATTGACTTTTAGTAAAACACTCGACAAGATCCCTCATGGGAGGCTCATCCAGAAGATTAAGATACATGGGATCTATAGGCCACTCCTGGAGTACTGCACAGAGTTCTGCTCACCCCATATAGGACGAATGTCAAGTCTTTGGAGAGGGTGCAGAAGAGGTTTACCAGGATGCTGCCTGGATTAGAAGGTATGGCTGTTTTCTCCGGAGTGACAGAGGCTGAGGGGAGATCTGATAGAGGTTTATAAGATTATGAGAGGCATAGATAGAGCAGACAGACAGTATCTTTTGCCCAGGGTTGAAATGTCTAATACCAAGAGGCATGTATTTAAGGTGAGAGGGGGTAATTTCAAAGGAGATGTGAGGGGCAGTTTCTCTTTTACCTGAACTACACCACTCAGGGTGGCGGTAAAGGCAGATATATTAAGGACTTTTAAGAGAAATTTAGAAAGGCACATGAATGTGAGGAAAATGGAAGGATATGGACATTTGTGTAGGCAGAAGGGATTAATTTAGTTGGCTATTTGATTACTAATCTAATTGATTTGGCACAACATTCCTGAGCTGTGCTGTACTATTCTACAGTAAGTGAGGGGGAGGGGATAATTGGGTTTTGTTCAAGGTAGTGTGACCAGGAAATCCCAGGACTTTCGTTACAAAACCAGAATAAATCAGCAAGTGCATTGACGACATCACTGTGTCCAAGACCATCACTACACGCTCTAACCAGAAGCCATGGATGACAGCGGAGGTGCATGCGCTGCTGAGGACCCGCGACTCCGCCTTCAGAGCAGGCGACAAGGCAGCCCGAACAACAGCAAGGGCCAAACTGTCCTGAGCCATCAGAGGGGCAAAGCGTGCACACGCCCAGCGAATCCACAGCCACTTCCAGGACAGCGGCGACACGCAGCGCATGTGGAAGGGCATCCAGGACATCACCAACTACAGGACAACATCACTTGACTGTGCGGGTGACCTCCTAGATGTGCTGAACAACTTCTACGCTCATTTTGAGACGGAAAATGATGTGGCAGCGAGGAAGTCCACACCTCCTCCAAATGACCAGGTGCTGTGTCTCACCGTGGCCGATGTGAGAAGAACCATGTGCAGGGTCAACCACAGAAGGCTGCTGGACCAGACAATATTCCTAGTAGAGTGCTTAGAGGATGTGCAGACCAGCTAGCAGATGTTCTCACTGACATCTTCAACATCTCCCTGAGCAGCACCATCGTTCCAACGTGCTTCAGGGCCACCACCATCGTCCCTGTGCCAAAGAAGTCTTCAGTGTTGTCCCTCAATGACTACCACTCACATCCATCATCATGAAGTGTTTTGAGAGGCTCATCATGAGGCACATCAAGACCCTGCTGCCCCCTCACTGGACCCCCTGCAGCTAGCGTACTGTCCCAACCATTCAACAGACAACGCCATTGCCATCACTCTCAACCTGGCCCTAACCCACCTGGACAAAAAAGACACATATGTTCAAATGCTGTTCATAGACTTCAGTTCAGCATTCAACACAATCATCCCTCAGAAACTGATTGGAAAGCTGAGCCTACTGGGCCTGAACACCTCCCTCTGCAACTGGATCCTAGACTTCCTGACTGGGAGACCTCAGTCAGTCCGGATCGGGAGCAGCATCTCCAACACCATCACCCTGACCATCACCCCAAGGGCTGTGTGCTCAGCCACTGCTGTTCACTCTGCTGACCCATGACTGTGCTGCAACACACAGCTCGAACCACATCATCCGTGGTGGGTCTCATCAGCAAGAACGATGAGTCAGCTTACAGAGAGGAGGTGCAGCGGCTAACGGACTGGTGCAGAGCCAACAACCTGTCTCTGAATGTGAACAAAACAAAAGAGATGTTTGTTGACTTCAGGAGGGCACGGAGCGATCACTCCCCGCTGAACATCGACGGCTCCCCAGTAGAGATCGTAAAGAGCACCAAATTTCTTGGTGTTCACCTGGCGGAGAATCTCACCTGGATCCTCAACACCAGCTCCGTAGCAAAGAAAGCCCAGCAACGTCTCTACTTTCTGCGAAGGCTGAGGAAATTCCATCTCCCACCCCCCATCCTCATCACATTCTACAGGGGCTGTATTGAGAGCATCCTGAGCAGCTGCATCACTGCCTGGTTCGGAAATTGTACCATCTCAGATCGCAAGACCCTGCAGTGGATAGTGAGGTCAGCTGAGAAGATCATCAGGGTCTCTCTTCCTGCCATTACAGACATTTACACTACACGCTGCATCCGCAAAGCAAACAGCATTATGAAGGACCCCACACACCCATCATACAAACTTCTCCCTCCTGCCATCTGGGAAAAGGCACCAAAGCATTCGGGCTCTCACGACCGGTCTATGTAACAGTTTCTTCCCCCAAGCCTGAACTGACACCAACTTACTGTCCTCTACCATGCCTATTGTCTTGTTTATTATTTATTGTAATGACTGCACTGTTTTGTGCACTTTATGCAGTCCTGGGTAGGTCTGTAGTCTAGTGTAGTTTTTCTGTGTTGTTTTAACATGGTTCAGTGTAGTTTTTGTACTGTCTCATGTAGCACCATGGTCCTGAAAAACATTGTTTTGTTTTTACTGTGTACTGTACCAGAAGTTATGGTCGAAATGACAATAAAAAGTGACTTGACTTGACTTGACTTAAATGTGAAGCTAATCGTCTGCAATTGTTCTGAAGTACACATTCTCCGGGGCTCTCCACCACTCAGATCATTGGGCTCCCATGGAACTTGCGCTATTAAAATGTTGAAAAATTTTCCAAGAGTCAAAAAGTAACCATCTCCAATGATAAAATGTCTAACATCCCAACTTTGATATTTACCTGCTTTTCCATCACTGAGTCAACCGGATGGGTAACCAGAACTTCAGCTGGACCATCTGCATGCATATCCAAATCAATTCAAAGGCAAATGGCTCACTTTCTGCTTCTGGGAGGTTATCTTTTCCCCCACCATCTATAAGATACAACAAGAGTGTAAAGGAATAATCACCATTTACATGGACTTGTGCATGACATGAATCTCAGGAAACTCAGAAATCAAAGACAAAATAGCTAAATCAGCACCCCGTCTAATACCCTAAGAATTCAGTCCTTCGTCCTGCTCATGAACAACGGCATCTCAAACAAACCATAAGACATAGGGGCAGAATGAGGCCATTCAGCCCATTGAGTCAGCTCAGCCATTCCATCATGGCTGATCCCAGATTCCTCTCAACCTCATACACCTGCCTTCTCACCATGTCCTTTGATGCCCTGACCGATCAGGAAACTATCAACTTCTGCCTTAAGTATACCCATGGACATGGCCTCCACCACAGTGTGTGGCAGAGTTCCTCAGATTCATCACTCTCTAACTAAAAAAAATCCTCCTTACCTGTGTTCTAAACGGTAGCCCCTTAATCCTGAGGCTGTCCTCTCTGGTTCTGGATGCCCACACCATAGAAAACATCCTCTCCACATCCACCCTATCTAGTCCGTTCAACATTCGGTAGGTTTCAATGAGTCCGCATGCTTTGTTCTAAATTCCAGTGAGTACAGGCCCAAAGCTACCAAAGGCTCCTCATATGTTAACCACTTCATTCCCAGAATCATCCTTGAGAACCTCCTCCGGACTCTCTCCAACGACAGTATCTCAAAATATAAGACTATGACCTCTACCACCAAGAAGGGTAAGTGTATCAACCAAAAGGGAACAGCATTACCTCAGCTACCCTTCCACCAACCTTCTTCTTCATTGGTTCTAAATCCTGGAAATTCCCAGTCAGTTCAGATTGGCAACATCTTCTCCACAATCTCCATCAACACTGGTGCACCACAAGGCTGTGTGCTTAGCCCCCTGCTCCACTCACTTTATACTTATAACCGTGAGGCTAATCAGAGTTTCAATGCCCATATTTAAGTTTGCTGACAACACCACTGTCACTGGCCAAACCACAGGTGGTGATGAATCAGCATATAGGGGGGAGAATGAAAATCTAGCTGAGTGGTGCCACAAATACAACCTTTCAGTCAATGTCAGCAAGAACAAGGAGCTGACTATTGACTACAGGAGAAGAAAATCAGAGGTCCATGAGTCAGCCCTCATTGTGGGATCAGAGTTGGAGAAAGTCAGACAATATTATTTCAGAGGATCAGTCCTGGGTCCATCACATAAGTACCATTATGAAGAAAGCATGGCAGTGATTCTACTTTCTTAGGAGCTTGCGAAGATTCAGCAAGTCATCAAAAACTTTGACAAACTTCTATAGATGTGTTTTGGGGAGTATCTTGACTAGCTGCATCACCGCATGGTATGGAAACATCAAAGGGAAAGCCTTTGTGGATACAGCCCAGACAACCCTCCCCACCATGAACCATATCTAACGAGCGCTGTCACTTGAAAGCAGCATCCATCATCAAGGACCCCCCACCATTCCAGGCCACGCTCTCTTCTCACTGCTGTCACCAGGAAGGAGGTACAAGAGCCTCAGGATTCACACCACCAGGTTCACAAACAGTTATTACCCCTCAACCATCAGGGTTCTAAACCAAAGGGGATAAATTCACTCAATCACACTTGCCCCATTGCTGAACTGTTGCCACAACCCATGGACTAGTTTTCACGAACTCTTCAACTCACGTTCTCAATACTTATTTCAACACCTACACTCCTTCTGCCAGAAGAAGCGGGTGATCTCCCAGTGGCCACGCATTTTAATTCTGCTTCCCATTCCCATTCTGATATGGTGGTCAATGGCCTCTTCTGCTGTCATGATGGGGCCACACTCAGGTTGGAAGAACATCACCTTATATTCTGTCTGGGTAGCCTCCAACCTCATGGCATGAACATCAATTTCCTGAGCTTCCAGTAATGCCCCCCTCTGCCCTCTCCTTCACCATTCCCCACCCCCTTTCCCCTCTCTCACCTTACTTTCTTGCCTGTCAATCGCCTCCCTTAGGTGTTTCTCCCCCCTTTTCTTTCTTCCGTGGCCTTCTATCCCCACCTATCAGATTTCCCCCTCTCCAGCCCTGTATCTCTTTTACCATTCAGCTTCCCAGCTATTTACTTCATCCCTCCCCCTCCCAGTTTCACCTTTCACCTTGTGTTTCTCTCTTACCTCCCCTCAACTTTTAAATCTACTCCTCATCTTTTTTTCTCCAATCCTGCCGAAGGGTCTCGGCCCGAAACATTGACTGTACTTTTTTCTATAGGTGCTGCCTGGCCTGCTGAGCTCCTCCAGCATTTTGTGTGTGTTTCTCAATATTTAATGCTTATTTATTATTATTATTTAATTTTTTTTGCACATTTTGTTGTCTTTTGCACATCGGTTGTTTGTCCATCTTCTTGTTTGTGATTTATCATTGATGCAATTGTGTTTCTTGTATTTGCTATGAATGCCCAGAAGAAAGTTAATCTCAGGGTTGTATATGTTGACATATATGTACTTTAGTAATAAATTTACTTTGAACTTTGAATATTGGAACTCCCTACCCTTGAGCAGAACTTCAAGAAGGTGACTAACTGCCACCTTCTCAAGAACTCCAAGAGCTGGGCAGTAATTCTGAGCCTAGCCACCAGTGTCCACATTCATTTTGAATTTAGAAATGTTCAGGCTGCGCATCTGATGAAGATTTGCGATAATCTTGAAAGCTGCAGGATGGTGGGTGGTCGGCATAAATTAAAATCAAATCCTTCCGGACCAGGGTTAGGAAATGATATAATTGAAACCGATCAAATGTAAATCTCTGTTGTTCTTGTGAAGCAGACAAATTCAAGCACCATGTGCTTAGCTGATTTGGGGAAATGTGAGTTACCTTAAGATTGAGTAAACATATTTATGGAATCTAAATCTTGCTTGATAATTTCTGGGAAATACATGCTGCTGTTTTTAATTAGCAGAACTACTAGGCTTAATTCCCTTCCTGAGTGATATAGGGTGATGTGACCTTAATGATTTGTGTGTGGTAGGAGAAGCATTGTTACATGTGACAAATCTGAGCAATAAGCCATAGGGAGTGCTCTGTCTGTAATTCTGCTCCGTTCTCCAGCTGATTGGCTTTCACGTCCAGAGTCAGTTCACAGATAAGGACAAAGAGGACTTCTGCAAACCTTGGGGAAAAGGTCCTGATCCGTATCGCAGTGGATGCCCTCGATGCAATTTCCTATGCACCATCGTGGAGAAGGGACTAGGGAAAGCCAACTTCAGTGAGGTCCTTCTTCTGGCAAAATACTTGGAGCACAGACTTGTCATCATTAATATTCTGTTTTCCCAGAGAGACAGCCACATGACTAACACTGCAGTCCTAGGCATTGGCACCTGTTGGGTTATATCATTGTCTGATCCAGGGATCATATCACTCATCCCTGACTGATCGTGATACTTGTTGGATGGAGCATGGTCCAGTCCACTATCCTGGCCCCTGAACTTTGGAGGCAATGGAAGCATCGTCCCTGCCTTGAAGCCCTTTTCAATTAGCCGCTTTGAGAAGACTCATGACCTTTCTGGTAGAACGCATCAAGTTTGATGAGAATGATCAAGAAATCCAAGAGCTAATTAATTGCAAATGTAGGGTACTCTTGAATCGGCCACTCTGCATCAAGGAGAAAGAAATTGCCTCAGAGACATCAGAAGGCAAGAGGTTCAGTGGACAGGAAGGCACAGAGAACCTCTGCTGATGGTTGGGAGCGCAAGGAATGCCAGTGTAAGAGGCAGAAGAAGTACACCTCCTCTGAAACTACCATCCCCACCTCCTCAAGCACTGCCTGCCACCCCCAACCCCCATGACCGAGTCCACAGGCACCCACAACTGACAGCATCTGCTCCAGAGCTCAATGAAACAAATCCCAAAGGACTGTCCAGGAGAGAAAGGAACTTTATGACCATTGGTCCTGATTAATTGAAATCAATTTTTTTAGCATGCCACAGTGGGAACTGAACTAATCGGTTTAGGCTTCCAGGTTGCTGTTCAGAAGCTTAATCATTCGACCATTGTACCCATCTACCAAGCTAGGAGAATGCTGAAGATGTTCTCCTAGCCTGGTCAGTGGATACAGTACTATAGAAGGTAACATGGCACATCTGGTAACTTACCACAACCTCCATCCCAATCAACGCGCTTCACTGATCTTGTTTCCATTTTGTGGGATCTGGTGGCAAACTGCTGTACTCTCTACCAGCATATTGTCACTGGGTGCATTTCTAAAGAATTTGTTTTATGTGAAGCCTTTTGAAGTGTTTGAAGTGAATGAGATGTGATCTCTTCAGATAATTTACCTCTGACACAACAAAGTGCTGTTCTGGAATGAGTCCAGTGTCCCAACATCATGAGTGTTCTTACAAGGTTTCTTTTCCTCTCTCATTGAATCTTTCTCACAAAAGTGGGTTGTTGCTATTATAACTAATTATAAAAGGAAACTGTTGAAAGACTTTCCTGCAGTAGATAAGAACCTTAAGAAAACAATTCTTCCACATTGTCACCCCCTATATATATTTTGCTGTCAGCATTAATTTATCATTCAAAAATTCAGGATAATTTTAAATTTGTATTCATTCCTGCCATTTTCCATAATAATTTGATTACCCTTGCTATGTTCTTACCTTCACAACATGGTGAAGATGGCAGTAAACTTGCTTTTTAAAAAAAATCTGCCTATTTGCCAGTTTGGATTTATTTTGATGTTCGGAAAGGTTTTGACAAGATGAATTTGTTAAGGTTTTCTTTTTACCTTGGTCACTGAGTCCAGAACCAGGGAGCGTGATCTGAGATAAGATGTCTAACATGTAGGATTGATCTTGGGGGCTGTAGTGGCAAAACCAAAATCCACAGACTTGTTATACTCGGACCACGTGACCCCAGCTCCAATGATTGCTCCAGAGGTCAAATCCCTTATTCAATCCTTTATCAGCAGTTAGCAAGCATACAATCTTGATGCAATGAAACTCAGGCATACCCAAATGCAATTGAACGTTGCTGAGTGGTCAGCAAAAGACAGGACATCCACTGGTCCCAATCTACAAACTTCAATAAACAAAACATGAAGACATAACTTATTCCCTTTGCTTTTACCACACTCCCCCCACCACCACTCATGTGACTAGTTACCACAATAAACACTCAGCACAGAATACGCTGCAGAAAGGGAACAGATACATGGCTCCTACTGAGGGATTTATGCATTCAAAGTTGCGTATCCTTGGAAACATCTACCCCAGATAGTTGGGGATAGCCACATTGATTATGTTTAAGAGCACAAGAAAGTAAGAGAGAGGGGAGCCCACCAGGCTTCTCAAGCCTGCCCACCATTCATGGCTGATCTACTGTGGCCTCAGCTCCTGTTCTGTGTCAGTTTCCCACAAAACCTAATACCTTCATGTTTCAAATACTTATCAGTCTTTACCTTAAACTCCAGTGATCTAGGCCTCCATCATCTTTGGAAGCAATGAATTCTAGAGATCTACTACTTCCTAAAAGAAAACATTTCCTCACAACGTGGTTTTAAACAAATTTATTTGTTTATTGATTTATTGAGATGCTGCATGGAACTGGCCCTTCGAGCCATGCTGTCCATCAATCCCCAGTTGAATCCTAGCCTAATCACAGGACAATTTAACCTATCAACTGGTACGTCTTTGGACTGTAGGGGGAAACCGGAGCACCTGGAGGAAACCCATGCGGTTACAGGGAAAACATACAAAGTCTTTACAGACAGCAGTGGGATTACTTAGTCATTATGTCCCCTTGTTCCTGATTCACCCTCTAATGAATACATCTCATTGCCTTTTGGCTCCTCTTGCCCAAGTGCATCTCTTCAAATTTCCCCACATTGCATTTCCTTTTGCCAGTTGCTTTTTTATTGCTCATTCGCTTAAAGGCTCAACATCCCACTGCAGAATCTAGGCTTAGATGAAGTTTGGGAAATTTCTGTTTTCTTTTCAAAGCTGAAAAGTAGTTGAGTTATTATAACTGATTGTGGTTATATATAGGCAGTGTGCCAAGAACTTCAAGCAACTTTGCTGGGTCACACTGATCTACCTTCCACAATGCCTCAATCCATACCGACCAGTTCTACAGGAGTCCACTGATCACAGCCTTTGTAGGTTGCCTTACAAGTTGGCGGGCAGGAAGGGCAGCAACTCACTTCTACACACCTATTTGAAGAAAATGAAGTATCAAGCCGTTGTGACACAGAAGAAGACCATATGGCAATATGGCCTATTTTGAATCATTGAGTCACAGAGGCATGCACACAGAAACAGCTGTGGTAGCTATTCCAACCACTGAATATCTATTTACCAGGACTTTCCCTATAAACTACTGTGCCCTGGCAATCCAAATGCTGCTCCAGGAGCTTCTTAAACTTTGTGAGACCATCTGCCCCAGCCATCTCTGTAGACACCCTTGGGTGAAAATTATTCTTCCTCAAAATCCCCCTAAACCAGGGGTTCCCTACCTGGGGATACAGACCCTTTGCTTAATGGTATTGGTCCATGACATAAAAAAGGTTAGGAACACCTGCTCCAAACCTCTTACTCTTCACATTAAACTTATACCTCTGGTCTAAGTGTTAATACCTTTCTGTGCCTCTCATAATTTTATCTACATCTATCCAGCTGTGCTTCTGCTCTGAGGAATATTTGGACTAAGGCCCCTTTGTTTCTGACTACTCCTTAGAGATCCACATTCGTATTGTATGTCCTACCCTTGTGCAATTCCCCCAGGATGCATTACCTTACACTTAGCTGTCCACAACACCACCAGATTTTGTTTGGTCACTAAACTTAATAATCTTTACTTCCCGCGTTCAAATCAAGGTCATTAATTGCTTAAAAAATTGTAAGAGTACCAATTCTTCTGATGCACCGCTGTCACGAGCTTTCAATCTCAAAAGCAACCTTCCATCCTTGACCTCTATCTCCTATTACTGGATTGGATTTGCCAACCTAGCTTGGATCCCAAGGGCCATCCTTGTTGCAGGTCCTACGGAATTCCGAAATTACCAAAGGCTTTACCGGATGTGAAACCTTGACAAAGGCCTAACCAAATGTAGAACCTTGACAAAGGCCTGACTGAATGTGGAACCTTGTCAAAGGCGTTACTGAATGTGGAACTTCATGAAAGGCCTTACTGAACTTTGTCTTAATCACATCAAATGCACTGTCATCATCAATATATTTATAAATGTCTTCAAATAATCTCACACCAACAAATCCATTCTCACTAACCCTGATTAGCCAGTGCCTTTACAAGTGTAGATTCTTTTCCTCTAAAAATTTCGCTAACACTGACATTAAGGCTAATTGGCCCATAATTACCTGATTTATCCCTGCTGACTTTCTTGAGTAAATGCACCACATTTGTTGTCTTCCAGTCATTTGGTACATCAATCGTGGCCAGCAAAGATCTAGGGATATGATTAAGGGGGAAAAATGATGGCAAGTCCTGAAGAGATGATGGATGGTGACTAATAGCTATTCGAACACTGGTTTAAATGAGTGGTTTAAAAGAGTGGGGGAAAGGAGAGATTTAGAAAGGAAATTGCAAAAACTGGGGCCCAAGAAGTTCCAGAGCAAAGAAAACTGGAAATATCCAGAGGCAAGAATCAGAGGAGAGTAAAAATCTCTTTAGGTTCTGTAGATAGAGGAGACTGGGAGTGAAGCCTTCAAAACAGGAGTTGAAACCAGGAACAAGAATTTTGGCCTCAGGTTCTGACTTGCAGCCGAATGAGCATTTGAGGTAAGTATTGCAAGGTAGAGATGACCCTGACCAACCTACGTGCAGAAATTAAGATGCACTAAGTGTTTGGGCAAATATGCAGTATTCTGTAATTTCTTTTGTCTGGTGCACCTCTGGAGTTCCCTCCACTTATGTGAACAGGTCGCAGTGTAGCATATACAGACAGTCAAATTTAACTCTTTCAGAATACTGAGGTACTGTGTTGTGTCACTTGGCCTAATCTCACGGGAAGGAAAGGGAAGGCAGTTATAAAGTCTGCCACAAAATGCTGGAGGAGCTCAACAGGTCAGGCAACGTCAATGGAGGGGAATCAACGGAATGGAGGGGACCGTCCATCCTGATGAACGGTCTCAGCCCGAAACGTCGACTACTAATTCCCTGCCATAGATGCTGCCTGACCTGCTGAGTTCCTCCAGAATTTTGTGTGCGTTAGTTTGGGTTTTCAGCATCTGCAGAATTTCTTGTGTTTATAATGCCTGTTTTCATTTTAAAAGCACTCTTTTACAGCAATCAGATCTCAAGAAATAAAAGAATTACAAGCGTATGGACAGAGTGGTTTCAGGAAGTTGAAAATGCAATGTTAATCTATCACACTGAGGTGACATTATTTTGTCTGCCTCGTTATTGATCCTTGTGCCTCTAAAGCATAAATTGTAGGGGGTAGATATTATACATTTCGTCAATCCAGGTACCTCAAGCTGATCAAAGCAACACCATTCATTTTATCAGGGTGCTACCACTGTGATTGGATTCAGACACAGGACTGTATTCCCCACAGAGTTGCTGTCTGATCTCAGTGAGAGCTGGGGAGTGGAGGCGAGTGAATTGCTTAAGGGATTAAAAACATCAGATAACTCAAAATGATTTTGTTGGAGCCTTTACTATGCTTTCATGTTTAAGTCTCCGCCTGGATTTCTACCAAGCAATTTTCTCTCTGTCTCTGTCTCTCCCAAAAATAAAATTCTTCCTTTCACAAAAATGGAGGAATGCCTGTTTCTGTTTTGGCCTTTAATGGGCCTTCTAATGAAATTCTCAGAAAACACCATTTTCAAACGTGCACTTGGTGAGTACATTTTTTTTTATTAGCGGGCTGCTTTTTATGGGGAAAAGCAGATACTCTCTTGCGTCACCCTTGACCTCTGCCTAATGATAGACATGTGTCCACTCTGTGTGTTTGCGGAGAAAGACGAAGGGAGATCATGGTTCAAACGTGCCATCAATAGAAAGCTGAGAACAGGTCACATGCCAAGCCTGCTGAATGTCAACTGCATGCAGAAAATAAATGAAGGGGAGAGAAAGTAATATAATTACAAACTTGAGTAAGAGGTGGACCTGCCTCAATGTTGACTGCCTGCTCACGGCTATGAGTTTCAAAAGTCACTGTTAGCCAACACTGCCATTTCTTGACCTTAACATGCCGTGCTGATTTTATCTTTAACAGACTGAGTCCTAGGGCATTTTAAACCCAGCTCTACCACCCTACTGTCTCGACCTCAATCAGCTGAACCACCTGGCGGCTGTAAGTATATATTATTGCTTTTGTCTTTGATAGGTTCTAATTTCGTTGAGTTAAAAGTTGTGCTATCTTACTACAAGAAAGAAGAAAATGATCACTAGTAATTAGTCAGTTCATACTTGACCATCCAATGTAAAAACTAAAATTGGGAGGGACTACAACTAGAGTTCATGGCTTGAGGGTGAAATGTGAAAGTTTAAGGGGAACATGAGGGGAAACTTATCCACTTAGAAGGTTGTGAGAGAGTGGAACGAGTTGCCAGCGCAAGTGGTGCATGTGAGCTCGATTTCAACATTTAAGGGAAGCTTGGATAGGTACATAGAGAGTAGGGGTATGGAGAGTGATATACCAGATACAAGTCGATGGGAGTAGGCAGGTTAAATGGTTCAGCAAGGACTAGATGGGATGAAGGGCCTGTTCCTGTCCTGTACCTTTCTATGACTCTAAGTATCAAAGCTAACTCAAAATGAAGTGTATGACTTCAATGAAATTGAGAAAGATCTTTAAGGAAGATTTTTTTAAAACGATGAGTCCTTGAAGTCACTTCACTTGGGATGGTTCTTCGAGTAGTTAGCTACTATTTATGGAGGAAGACGGATAAAGCTAACCTCAGACTAATACCATGGACAGGAATGGAGACAGACTCAATGGCAGCATTCAAAGTTGTCTTGGATAAGTAGATGAAATGAAGGAATTTTCAGCACTATAGGAAGGAATGGTCTAGCTGGATTGTCCTTACATAGAGCTGGTATGGAATTCAAGAGCCAAAAAAGCTTAATTTTATGATTCTGTGAGAGGTCTTGGCATTTATTTCTGGAGGTTGGCGTTTAAAATTATTGTTACACTTGTATAGGTTCAAAGTTCAAAGTACATTTAGTATCAAAGAATGTAGACATTCTATAACCTTGGGATTCGTCTCCTCACTGTTAGTCACGAAACAAAGAGTCCACAAAAGAACCCATAAAAAAGGCCAACAAACACCCAATGTGCAGAGAGAAAAGAAGTCAAATTGTGCAAACAACAAAGAAACTAAGCCAGATGTCACTGCAGCTGGAGCAGGCCGCAGAGCAGGCCACAGGCTCAGTTCATTGCAGAGCAGGCCGCAGTCTGAGTTCATTGCAGAGCAGGCCGCAGTCTGAGTTCATTGCAGAGCAGGCCGCAGGCTCAGTTCATTGCAGAGCACGCCGCAGTCTGAGTTCATTGTAGAGCACGCC
Source organism: Hemitrygon akajei (assembly GCF_048418815.1). Taxonomy (NCBI): domain Eukaryota; kingdom Metazoa; phylum Chordata; class Chondrichthyes; order Myliobatiformes; family Dasyatidae; genus Hemitrygon; species Hemitrygon akajei. The sequence goes on from NC_133137.1 coordinate 18,503,615, forward strand.
GCAGTCTGAGTTCATTGCAGAGCAGGCCGCAGGCTCAGTTCATTGCAGAACAGGCCACAGTCTCAGTTCATTGCAGAACAAAGTCATGAGGCTACAGCCTGAATTCAATATATTTAAGAAAAGATGTCCCAGCATTAGCAAGAGTCCAGAAGAGACTCATTATAGTAATTCTTGGATGAGAGAATTATCTGAAACAAAGGTAGATCTGCCTTCTTTGGAGTTGAGGAGAATGCAGGTCTACTGCACAACTTAGAGGAGCTCTGTGTTCCTTTGAAACACATAAGATACTAAGGGGGCATGTCGAGTCAAAGTGTTCTAGAGGCTAGAACACTTCAACGAGGAGAAAGAAATATTTTTGAAAAATCTAGGAATTGATGGCAACAGGGAACTGGCATTGTAGAGAACTAGAGGCCTAGAGCAGATCAGTTATGATTATATTGAATGGCAAGGCAGGCTTGAGGGGCTAGTTTTCTTGCGTCTTTTGTGCTAGTGTTGCTTATTCCGACAGAATTTACAGAGTGATTTGTCTGGAACAAAGTTAGTTACCTCTTTTTGTTGATGCACTCATCCCTGCGATACTTCACTCACGTTGCACTACCCAGAAACTTAAATGCAAGTTGTATGATTTTCCTCTCTTCAGTGAAGCTAGTGCAGCAGGAGATTGCAGTCTGGAGTTGCTCTGCTACCCGTTTAGCCGTGCTTGGGCATTAATAGCTTTAAAGTGAAATCTTTTTGAAAGGTGACAATGGTTAATTTGTGATGAAAAAGTAAGGCCAGGCAGTTTTCCCACAAATCTCGATTGTGACAAGTGGCACAATTGGATTACTTTAATTCTGCCAGTTACCGTTTCTGGAGCCTTCAGAATTTACCATCCACAGAAATACACTTTGCTGCTGCTATTGCATATGAACGGAAAACAGCAGCAAAAGGAAATATGGTTAATCATTTTACAAAGTTAAAAGAAATAATAAGAAGTTTGCTTTTTTAACCACAAACCACAAAAATCTATCTGGAAGGACTGCATTGCTCATTGTCTGGTTAATGTAAAATCACACTTGGAAGAAATTAGCTCAATTTTCTTTCCTTCCTCGCTGGCAGGGGCTAAACCCAAAATCAGCAGTGGTTTGAAACTTCTGCAGAAACCTAGAGAGGCTATATCATTAGGTTAGGCCACAGGCTGCAGAACAATCCAGCTGTTGTTCTGAGGTGTACTGGGTCAAAAGTGCTCTTCGAACAATAGCTGAAAAGGGTCAGAACTTCTGTTCTGACAGGGTGCATCAGGAGGTACCAAATCCTGGTTGGATTATGACGTTCAAGTCGAGGCTGAGTACAATACCGAAAGGCTTTCATTTTATTTAGTGCTCTCCTAAGTGTGCTCATTCAAACACAAGGGAGTTTGGGAATACAGATTCCCATCTCATCCTCATGCATTTAATTTCAACTAGTTCTGGATGCCTCTGCCACCCTCAGAGAAACCATTCCCAAGGATCCCACGGCATCGAATCACAAGGACTTTGCTGCACTATATTGGAGAGCAAAATGCAGTAAGTCATCCAGATTTGATATTGGTTTTGGCAGCACAACCTGGCCTGTTGGGTCCCTCCCACAGCTCTATGATCTGAAACATATTACATTTCTTTGACTGTGTTATAAGACCATAAGACATAGGAGCAGAATTTGGCCATTTGGCTTATTGAGTCTGCTCCACCATTCCTTCATGGCTGATTTATTATCCCTTTCCTGCCTTGTCCCTGTAACTTCCAACACCCTTACTAATCAAGAATCTATCAGCCTCTAATTTAAATATATATCCAATGACTTAGCCTCCACAGACTGTACACACGCTGCCTAAAGATGTTCCTCCTCATCGTCCCCTTTTTGACCAGAGGAACTCTTCAAGTTATCCCTGTGGCAACTGTGGTCCTGCACTATCATGGATATTCCCTTTGTCCTATCCATTCCTTCCCTCATGTCCTTTGCAACCTTAAACAAACTTGTCTTTTACTTATTTCCACTTCTAATAGGGCAGCTTCCACCTAAAACATTAACTCCCTTTCTCTATCCAGGGCCACTGCCTGACATCCAGCATTGTTTGTTCTTATTTCAGATCTCCATTATCTGCAGATTTCTGATCTTCTTCCCATTGTTTCTCATATATTAAATACGTACTTCAATATTACACAAAACTTCCAAATTGGCCAAATCAGTGTTTCCAATGCAAACTGCTTTCCATTGCCATTTTCTACGATGGAACCATGTAGGAAATTGTTGTAAACTACTTTTTTTATGTATTTCATGGTATTTTGGTAATTTTTTTTGTACAACTTAAACACAAGAAAGCCCGCTGATGCTGGAAATCCAAAGCAACACACACAAGACGTTGGACGAATTCAGCGGGTCAGGCAGCATCTATGGAAAATAATAAACAGTTGATGTTTCAGGCTGAGGCCCTTCATCAGGACTGAGAAGGAAGGGGGAAGATGCCAGGATGAAAAAGGTGGGGGAAGAGGAAGGAGGCTAGCTGGAAGGTGATAGGTGAGGCCAGGTTGGTAGGAAAGGTAAAGGGCTGGAGAAGAAGGAATCTGATAGGATAAAAGAGTGGACCATAGGAGAAAAGAAAGGAGGAGGGGATCCAGGAGGAAGTAATACGCAGGTGAGAAGAAATAAGAGGTCAGAGAGGGAATAGAGGAAAGGGGGTTTGAAATTTGTTTACTGGAAGGAGAAATTGATATTTCAATTTAAGCCTGAGAAGGTAGAGCAAATAGAATCACAAAACTATATTTTTTTGTTTTAGAATCACTCTCTATAAGTGGTTAAGGTGCGCAATCTTTAACACCAAGGCAGCTCTGATGATAACTAAATGCACGGCCTAAAATGATATCGAACCTGGTTTGAAAGGTTCATTTTGTGGATCTCAGCTCTGAGACATTACGGACGGCCTCAAGTTCTCCAGATGATGAACCAGGGAATCAAACTAAGCCGCTACACTTAAATTTATTTATTTGTCTGTCTATTTATTTGTTTAACAATACAGTGCAGAGTAGACCATTCCAGCTCTTCAAGCCTTGCTGGATCAATAAACCCCATCACACTTGGATGAACCCTAACCTAATCACGAGACAGTTTACATTGACCAGTTAACCGACCTGGTGCATTTGAGGACTGTAGGCGGAAACTGGAGGACCCAGACAAAACCGCGGTCGGATGGATAGACACTCCTTACCCAGAGGTGCCGGAATTGAACTCTGAACTCCGAACTCCGAAACATCCCGAGCCGTAATAGCATCGAGCTAACCACTACACTACCGTGGCACCCGTGCTCACCTTCTGCTGGGATTACCGGGGAACTGAGGACTGGGACCTTGCTTAGCTTTGAATGAGCACCTGCTTTTGGATCTTGCTCTCGTGCTGATAAATAAGTTATCCAACGGACAAGTTGTCAAAGAGGAGAAAAGTTCAAAGTAAATTCATTATCAAAGTACATATATGTCACCATGTACAACACTGAGGCTCATTTTTTTGTGGGCATACTCAGTAAATCCATAATAGAATAATAACCATAATAGAACCAATCAGAGACCACACCAACTTTGGTGTTCAACCAGTGTGCAAAAGGCACAAAGCGTGCAAATACGAAAATAAATAAATAATAATGATGATTAAATAAATAAACAATGACTATTGAGAACATGAGATGAAGAGTCCTTGAAAGTGAGTCCATAGGTTGTGGGAACATCTCAATGATGGGGCAAGTGAAGTTGAGTGAACTTATCTCCATTGGTTCAAGAGCCTGATGGGTGAGGGGTAATAACTGAATCTGGTGATGTGAGTCCTAAGGCTCCTGTGCCCTCTTCCTGATGGAGCAGCAAGAAGAGAGCATGTCATGGGTGGTGGGGGCCCTGTTGATGGATGCTGATTTCCAGCAACAATATTCCATGTAGATGTGCTCAATAGTGGAGAGGACTTCAGCCATGATGGTTGGAGTCAAATAGCTTACTTTTTGTTGGATTTTCTGTTCAAGGGCAATGGTGTTTCCATACCAGGCTATGATGCAGCCGATCAATATACTCTCCACCACACATCTACAGAAGTCTGTCAAAGTTTTAGAAGTCATTCCGAATCTACGCAAACTCCTAAGGAAGTAGAGGCATTGCTGTGCTTTCTTCATAATTGCACTTACGTTCTGGGCCCAGGACAGGTCCTCCAAAGTAATAACACTGAGGAATTTAAAGTTGCTGACTCTCTCCACCTCTGATCCTCCGATGAGGACTGGCTCATGGATTATTGATTTCCTCCTCCTGAAATCAATAATCAGTTCCTTCATCAGCAAACATCAAAGAAAGAGGAACTCTTTCCAGAACAGAAGCCCAGGGAATTCGAAAGAAAGATTGGGTTGAAGTGATGGCTGGGGTTATGGTGGTGGGTCTGAAGGTGAATTGTGTATGTGCCAGGGAGCAAAGCTGAAGTAATAATGTAAGACTGGCATTTGTGGTTTCAGTTTGTTTGTTCAGTAAGTGAGATACTGGGGACATTAACCCTTTTACAAGTACCTGGAGGTGCACCTGGATGACAGACTTGAGTGAACCACCAACACAGAGGCTGTGTACAAGAAGGGCCAGAGTCACCTCTACTTCCTGAGAAGACTGAGGTCCTTTGAAGTATGCAGGCCTCTCCTTCACATGTTCTACTAGCCTGTTGTCACCAGTACGGTATACTACGTGGTGGTGTACTGGGACACTGGCATCAACACAGGCGAAACCAACAGGCTCAATAACTGATTAGAAAGGAGTCAAACTGGACACACTGGAGGCTGTGGTAGAACAAGGGACCCTACGGAAAATCCTGGCAATTCTGGACAATGTCTGAACCTTGGCTGAACAGAGGAGAACTTCTAGTAATAGATTAAGACAACTGTGCTGCTCCAAAGAGCCCTATATGAGGTCATTCTTACCCTCGACCATTAGGCTCTATAATGAGTCAACCTACAACTGGGGAAGTGATGACCCCCTCCTGTTTGAGGTAACTTTTTTTTTAATCTTTCTTACTTCTCTTCTAATATTTGTATACAGTACCTGTGCACTTGTAACGCTACTTGTAACGCTGTCATTTCCTTTGGAATCAATAAAGTATCCACCTATCTAGAGGACCAGAAATGGTTACAATCTTTGCAGACCCAGCTACTGAAACCAATGCAGTTAATAAAGTTTGCTTGGTCTTGAACAACCACAAACGGAAAGCCTAGGTGAGCCTTGCAGCTTCGCAGAACGCTGGCACGGACTTGCTGACCTCAGATTCATATGGAAAGAACAGAGTGCAACATCAAATGGAAGTGAGATGTTAATCAGTTGTTAGAGTCCAAGAAATGGGCAAGAAAGGGGCTTGATGTTAAAGCCTTCAAATTTAGCTCACGGATTAAACAGGTTATTTTGTGCACCGTGTCATCGGCTTTAACAGCACTGGCAAATTGTTAAGTGCCACAAGCATGATTGATTTCCCTAGGTAACGATGATGTGTGGTAGGGATTACGGCAACAGCTACATTAATACAGATTAACACTTGTTTACTTTAAATGGTTTAATGGTATAACTGCAGACAAAAGCACTTCTTATATTCTTCTGCCAATACCAGCAACAGTTTGTTGCTGGTTTATGAGTTATATTAGCACGTTAGTTGCAGCTCCTGGATTTAGAAACTACAAAGCATTTTTTAAAGTGTGAGTTATTTCATGTCAGGATTTGAATATTAATTTTCTCACTGTTTTGACCTGGAACTCAATATTTTCAGACAGAGAGAAAAGAAATCAAGGTGTGCAGTGTAGATTAGTGACACGTGCTTCAGTACAAGGATGCAGGTATTTTTTGTGAAGTCCTGGAAAGGATGCTATTAAAATTGCAGCCACATAAAACTTTCCAAAGGTGGGATTACGATGATTTCAATGATCTATGATTGGAAACAAACTAGAGTGAAAGCTTCCAGGTTTGAATTGTTTAATGTTCTATCAACAAAGATTTCAGGTGAATCACAGAGGACCACAGAGCCTCAGGAAGTTATTTGGCCCATCCAGTCCGTGCCTGGTCCATGCTAGAACAATTCATCTCCCTCATCCCTTCCACGATCCTGCATTTCTTTCTTTTAAGTGCAGCCCTGTTCTCTTTGAAATACCATAAATGAGGCTTCCTCCATTTCTGCCCCTACCTATACATTCCTGATTCTAACTCATTGTATGAGAAAAAAAAATGCTCATCAGATGCCAATCAATTTCATTCTATGCCCTAGTTCTTCACCCTTCTGCCAATATGAACAGCGAACTCATTCATGACTTTAAATACCTCCTTGGAACCACTTCCAATCTTCTATGTTCCAAACACTACCACAAGAGCACAAGTAAGTCAGAGCAGGAGTAGGCCACTAGGCCCTGGAAGCTTGACCACCAGTTGATATGATTAGGCTGTCCTCACCTCCTGTTCTGAGCCATTTCTCCAAACCCTTTGAATCCTTTATCAAATTCTTATCAATCCCCATTTCAAAAACTTCTGTTGATTCAGCTTCAGTCACTTGTCACAGCAGAGAATTCTAAAGGTTCACCGGCATCTGAGTCACTCTGAGGAGATCTGGTATGTTACCAAAGACACTCACAGATTTCTACCACGAAGGGCCTTCTAACTGGTTGCATCATCTTCTGGCATGGGGAGGAATCAAAGTAAGATGCGGAGAGTTGTAAAATTCGTCAGCACCATCATAAGCACTCGCCTCCAGGGCATCTTCAAGGAACTGTGCCTCAGAAAGGCGGCATCCATCACTAAGGACACCCACCAGCCAGGACATGCCCTCTTCTCATTGCTACCATCAGGGAGGAGGTTCAGAAGACAGAGCACTCAATGAATCAGGAACAGCTTCTTCCCCTCTGCCATCTGATTCCTGAATGGACATTGAATCCACGAGCACTACCTCACTACCTTTTAATGTAGTTTTATTATTATGTATTGCAATGTACTGCTGCTGCACAACAACAAGTTTCATGACGTATGTCAGAGATATTAAACCTGATTCTGAAGAAATTTCTAAACACTTCAGTTTTAAATGACTAGCCTCTTAGTTTATGGCTAACTCCACTTGTTTGAGATTCTCCCAAGAGTGAGAACATCCCAACATCCCCCTCAGTAATCATTATCTCATTTTGGACACGGATGAGGGGGGTGACCTGACAGAGGACTACCATGACAATCAGGTCTCTGGCACTGAGCCTGGTTCCGTGGTGCAGAAGGGAGAGAGGAAGATGAGGAATGTGGTAGTCATAGGGGATTCCATAGTGAGAGGAACAGACAGGAGGTTCTGTCAGCCTGATAGAGATACCCACATGGTGTGTTGCCTCCCAGGTGCCAGGGTACCAATGTCTCGGATCGGGTGCAGAGTATTCTGAAGGGAGAGGGTGAACAGCCAGAAGTCTTGGTACACGTTGGTACCAATGACATAGGTAGAAAAAGGGAGGAGGTCCTGAAGGGAGAATTCAGGGAGTTAGGTCAGAAGCTGAAAAGCAGGACCTCCAGGGTAGTAATCTCAGGATTGCTGCCCGTGCCACGTGCTATCAAACATAAGAATAGCATGATCAGGTGTATTAATGTGTGACTGAGAGACTGGTGTAGGGGACAGGGATTCAGATCCCTGGATCACTAGGGCCTCCTCTGGGGGAGGTACGACCTGCCCAAAAATGATGGGTTACACCTGAACCCAAAGGGGTCCAATATCCTAGCAGGCAGGTTTAATAGAGCCGTTAGGGAGGGGTTAAACTAACTTGGCAGGGGGATGGGAACCGGAGTGATAAGGCTGAGGAAGGGGAAAACAGAAATAAATCAAAGATAGCGTGCAACAGATAATTATAGAAAGAACAGGCAGGAGATGAGGCTTAATCAAAGACAGTGGGATGAGTTACAGGACAATAGAGGTGTGGTGCAGTTAAAACAGAAAGCAGCAAATACTGGACTTAGAGTGTTGTATTTGAATGCACACAGCATAAGAAATAAAATGGACGATCTTCAAATTCAGCTACAGATTGGCAAATATGACGATGTGGCCATTTCTGAAACTTGGCTAAAGGATGCCAGCCATTGGGAGCTGAACATCCGAGGATATATGGTATATTGGAAAGATAGGTTAGTAGGCAGAGGGGGTGGTGTGGCCCTGTGTATAAGAAATAATATTAAATCGTTGGAAAGAGATGACATAGAGTCTCTATGGGTTGAGTTAAGAAATGGCAAGGGTAAAAGGACCCTAATGGCAGTTGTATACAGGCCTTCAAACAGCAGCCGGGATGTGGATTACAAATTACAGCAGGAGATAGAAAAGGTGTGTCAGAAAGGCAATGTCATGATAATTGTTGGGGATTTTAACATGAAAGTGGATTGGGAAAACCAGCTCAGTACTGGACCTCAAGAGAGAGAATTCGGAGAATGTCTAAGGAATGGCTGTTTAGAACAGCTTGTTGTTGAGCCCACTAGGGGATCGGCTGTGCTTGACTGGGTGTTGTGCAATGATCCAGATGTGATAAGAAAGCTTAAGGTTAAGGAAACTTTAGGGACCAGTGATCACAATCCGATCGAGTTCACATTGAAATTTGAGAGGGAAAAAATAAAATCCACTGTGTCGTTATTTCAGTGGAATAAAGGAAACTACAATGACACGAGAGGGGAACAGGCTGAAGTTGACTGGAAAAGGACATTTGCAGGAAAGACAGCAGAGCAGCAATGGCTGGACTTCTGCAAAAAAAATAAGGAAGTGCAAGACAGATATATTCCAAATAAGAAGAAATTTTCAAAGGGAAAAAGGACACTAGCGTGGATGACAAGTGAAGTCAGAGCCAAAGTAAAAGCAAAAGAGAAGCCAGAGCTAGTGGGAAGATAGAGGATTTGGAAGCTTTTAAAAACTTGCAGATGGAAACTAAGAAGTTCATTAGGAAGAAAAAGATAAATTATGAGAGTAAGCTGGCGACTAATATCAAAAATACTAAAAGCTTTTTTAAGTATATAAAGGACGAGGGTAGATATAGGACCAATACAAAAAGATGCTGGAGATATTGTAAAGAGAGATGCAGAGATAGCAGAGGAACTTAATGCATATTTTGCATCAGTCTTCACAGTGGAAGACATCTGCAGTATACCGGACATTCAAGAGTGTCAGGAAAGTGAAGTATGTGCAGTGAAAATTACGACTGAGAAGCTGCTCAGGAAGCTTAATGGTCTGAAGGTGGATAAATCTCCTGGACCTGATGGAATGCACCCTCAGGTTCTGAAGGAAGTATCTGGAGAGATTGCAGAGGCAGTAACAATGATCTTTCATGAATCAATAGATCCTGGCATTATACCTGATGAGTGGAAAATTGCAAATGTTACTCCGTTATTTAAAAAGGGTGGGAGGCAGCAGAAAGGAAACTATAGACCTGTTAGCCTGACATCAGTGGTTGGGAAGTTGTTAGAATCGATTGTGTGGGGTGAGGTTAGGCAGTACCTGGAAGCACATGACAAGATAGGCCAAAGCCAGCATGGCTTTCTGAAAGGAAAATCCCTGTCTGACAAACGTACTGCAATTTTTTGAGGAAATTACAAGCAGGGTAGACAAAGGAGATGCAGTAGATGTGGTGTAGTTAGATTTTCAGAAGGCCTTTGACAAGGTGCCGCACATAAGGCTGCTTAGCAAGATAAGAGCCCATGGAATTACAGGGAAGTTACTAGCATGGGTGGAACATTAGCTGGTCATCAGAAAACAGAGTGGGAATAAAGGGATCCTATTCTGGCTGGCTGCTGGTTACCAGTGGAGTTCCACAGGGGTCGATGTTGGGACGGCTGCTTTTTACGATGTATGTCAATGATTTGGACTATGGGATTAATGGATTTGTGGCTAAATTTGCCGATGATACAAAGATAGGTGGAGGAGCAGGTAGTGTTGAGGAAACAGAGATCCTGCAGAGAGACTTAGATAGTTTAGGGGAATGGGCAAAGAAGTGGCAAATGAAATACAATGTTCAAAAATGTATGGTCATGCACTTTGGTGGAAGAAATAAATGGGTAGACTATTATTTAGATGGGGAGAGAATTCAAAACACAGAGATGCAAAGGGACTTGAGAGTCCTTATGCAGGATACCCTAAATGTTAACCTCCAGGTTGAGTCGGTGGTGAAGAAGGCGAATGCAATGTTGGCATTCATTTCCAGAGGGTTAGAATATAAGAGCAGGGATGTGAGGTTGAGACTCTATAAGGCACTAGTGAGACCACACTTGGAGGACTGTGTGCTGAGGAACTCAGCAGGTCAGGCTGCATCTATAAAAAGAGCAAAGACTCGACATTTCCAGCTGAGACCTTTCATCAGGACTTGCTCTGTCTCCAGGTAGGACCCTGTCACTCCTAGAAAGTGATGGAGCCTGCACTCTCCACAGAAGCTGAATGAGTGCAGGCTCCATTTTAGACGCACCCTTTATAGGATACTTCCTGATGTTAGAGCCACGAGAAAAGAGATACCAACGGAAAAATGCAACCCATAGCCCTTAACTTCCTGAAATGAGAGTACCTACTGGTACCATTATTGAACTGACTCCAACAAATCTCATGACTCTTTTTGGAGCCTTTAAAGCAGCGTTAAAGAGATGTAATGACATTTTAATACAGAAAAAGTAACAGAAAAAATTCTGGGCTTTAGCCATAAAACACATGTTTCATTTTGATATTGGAAAACAGCCATTTGCATTAAAGTTTTGGGCCAGAAACTCCTCGTGGTTCTGTCAGTCACCAGATGTAGCTTTGGCAAAGAATCACTTACTGGAGGAAACTTTGCATTGAGGAGAGACTGACTCTGACAGACCTACAATGAGCTCTTCTGTTCAGATGCCCTGCATTCCTGGATCCTCCAGCCAAACCTGTAGATGTAAATACTGTTCATTTGCACTGGCATGTATCAGGGAGTTCTCCAGCACCCCCCCCCCCCACCTGTCCACAATATTCTGCAGGCATTTGCAATTTCCATGGTAGCACCCTGAGCTTATCATCTCAATAATCAAAAGTCAGGGTCCACCATTTCCTCAGCCAATGACATTGTATAGCTATTACTTGATCGCCTGACTTCCTTAGGAGCTAAGGATCTCTCTATGTTTAATTTCTCAGATGGAGCACATATCTCACTCCTTGTGACTGTAGTCCCCAAAGAAGAGAAGGCACCATTACAGACAGACAGACAGACATACTTTATTGATCCCGAGCGAAAATGGGTTTCGTTACAGTCGCACCAACCAAGAATAGTGTAGAAATATAGCAATATAGAACCATAAATAATTAAATAATAATAAGTAAATTATGCCAAGTGGAAATAAGTCCAGGACCAGCCTATTGGCTCAGGGTATCTGACACTCCGAGGGAGGAGTTGTAAAGTTTGATGGCCACAGGCAGGAATGACTTCCTATGACGCTCAGTGTTACATCTTGGTGGAATGAGTCTCTGGCTGAATGTACTCCTGTGCCTAACCAGTACATTATGGAGTGGATGGGAGACATTGTCCAAGATGGCATGCAACTTGGACAACAGCCTTTTTTCAGACACCACCGTCAGAGAGTCCAGTTCCACCCCCACAACATCACTGGCCTTACGAATGAGTTTGTTGATTCTGTTGGTGTCTGCTACCCTCAGCCTGCTGCTGCAAGAACAATCACGTCACTGGACCAGTGATCAGAAACGCAGGCCAGAGACATGAGATCAAACTGCACCATTATAGCCGGGGAATTTAAATTCAGTTAAATAAATACATTTGGAATTAAAAAAGCAAAGCCTTAATCAGCAATCTAGTGAGCCACAAAACCCAGCTGGCTCTGCCATAGCATCTCAGGGTAGAAACTGCATCCTACCCAGTGTAACCCATATGTGCCTCCAGACCGTCAGCAGAGCGATTGATTCTTAACTGCCCTTGGAAATGGCCTGGCAGTCGGTCAGTTCGAGACAAATTAGAAATGCCTGCCCTGCCTATGCCGCCCATATCCTGTGGGGAAAAAAAAATGAAACCAATTTTCAGTGCCAGTGACAAATATTTCAGGTTCTATCAGTGCTTCATTGCTCTGTCTCTTTTGATCTCAAAAGCTTCAAAGGAATCAGGAGCCAGGTAGAAATTGATTTGATTTGAGTTATTGACGTGTATTTCAAAAAGAAGCTGATTTCCTGCAAAACCTCTCTAAAGTTTCTATACTTTTCATGCTCTCCAAAGTATTTGATCACCCTGCTGTGCCCCACTACATTGCTAGAATGCTTTTGGAAAATTCCCACAAAGGTGCCTCATCATAAAATAATTAGCAGCCAAAGAAAAATATTGCACCTGAAATCTGGTAATAATTGAAATTGTGATGCAAAACTTCATATCAACATGACTAGTTGAATAAGTTCCATGTTCCTGTTAGACTCAAGATGACACAACTTATGGAGGAAGTAGAGTTACATCTGGGGCATGTTGGAACAATTTGGTCTCAGAGTTAAACTGTTCAAAGAATCTGTAAACCACCAAGAATAGAATAATTTGGATGTCTTCCCCATAAAAATGTTTTGGTCAATTGGCCCAATAAAATTGGTTTGAGCACGAAGGTACTGCATTATAGAAGAAGCTCAATAAGGTTTTACTAAGGTAAACCATTAAATCAATAACGCTGTTGAAAATAGAGTGTAGAACAGCATGTCAGAATGAGAACCACATGTACCTTATGTTAAGGTGCCAATCTGATAAAATTACACCAGCCTCAACAATGAAAGCAATATTCCAGGAACAGAGCTGAAAGATCCCACCTCACCTGGAACAGATCAAAGCTCTGTTACACCCATGGGAATGGAAATGGACAACCACACAAGAAATGGGAAGAGGAAGATTCTTGGATTTCTCCATCCTCAGTGATGACAGAGCACACCACAAAAGACAAAGCCAAAGTATTCACATCTTCTTCAGCCAGAGGTCTCACTGCATTATTTGTCCGGAGATCCCCATCTTGACAGAATCCAGTTGACATTAAATTTCATTTACTCAAGGCAAAGGTCAGCACATTGTATACAGGATAAGCTATGGGACCTATCAAGATCCCAATTGTAATACCAAAGACCCATGCTCCAAACTGTGCCATGCTCATAATCCTCTGTCTGCATACTGATATCTATGTGGAAAATTGTCCACTTATGCCATGTACACAAAAAGCTGGATGTTGAAACTGACAGCCTATTTGATGGGCGTTTTATCAACCACTCTAAACATATCGACCTGTAATGTGTTGGATTGTTTCTGGTTTTTCTCAGCATTTGCAACATTTATCATCTTGAATTTGTTAGTCTTTCATTATGTATTCTTGATGGGTTTTTTTTGTGTTAGCCACCTGGTCCCTTATTGCCACTGGAAATCGTTCTGCTTCGGGAAGGAGTTCTCAGTTGTTGATGAAGTCTGTCCCTGTATCCTACCATATCAGTCTCCAGTTCTGTTATTTGGTAATACGAGGGGTGATTGATAAGTTTATGGCCTAAGGTGAAAGGAGTCAATTTTAGAAAACTTAGCAAATTTATTTTTCAACATAGTCCCCTCCTACATTTACACACTTAGTCCAGCGGTCGTGGAGCATACGGATCTTGGACCTCCAGAAAGTGTCCACAGATGGGTGATTGATAGGTTCATGGCCTAAGGTAGAAGGAGATGAGTTATACAGCTCTCGTTGCATGCACATGCAGGTTAACCCTTAGAGTGGTTATGCAGAAAGTTTGAAGTTAATCTTTTTCATGTTTCCTAGTGCCTGCTCGCCTATACAGCAGGGCATCACTAGCAGCTTGCTTACTGTCATGCTCAGTGCTAGCTCCAGGCATGCCCTGGCGATTCAGGGGCAGCGACCGTATCACTCTATTCCGTAGACATTATCTCCATTTCTAAACTGAAAGGCTATTGCATCTTATACCTGCAGCAGGTTTTAGTTACGGCCGCACCTAACATAGAGAGCAGATGCTGACCGGAACACTGCCCAATCTGGGTAGAAATGTGCCTGGATTTGTTTCTGGATGGGGGGTGGGCACGGCTGATTTTACACTGATGGATGTCCTCTCCCCACACCTTATATCCCAGCATCCCAGATCATCCTGCAGAGCCCAAAACCAGCTCCGCACCTGTCCTCTGAGTCTATGTGGCTGAGCAGCACTAATTATTATTACTATTATTATTATTATTTCTATTTACTTTTTCTCAGCTCAAGCATAGCCAAACACATTCATTTCTCATTTTGATAGGAACCTTCAGCCTATTCTTGTGGTGCTTATTACAGTGGCTTTCTGAAGATTTACATAGATTTTGCTGTGTAGTCCTAATTGTTTAATGCTAAATGTGTAATCACTTTGTAGATATTGTAGATAGTAGTATTGGGACAATGTATACTCTGTTCATATTCCATAGTCTTTCAATTTCCTCTTTTAATTCAGCATATTTTCGGTGTTTTTACTTACTGATTTCTGTATGTTCTGTGTGTTTGGAATGACTATATCTATTAAGTAAGTTGTTCTTTCCTGTTTGTCCTGTGTTATTATATCCTGACGGTTATTATGGATTGTGCTATCTGTGATAATGGATTGGCTGTAATATAACTTGTGGTATTCTGACTCTAAAACTAGATCAGGCTTGTATTTGTAGTAAGGTGTGATTTCTTTTCTGAGTTTATACTTTAAAGCAGGATCTTGATGATTGATGTTTGCCACATGATTGCGCCTGTGTAAGCCTATTACAATTATTTCTTTTCTTTAATTGTATGGTTTGTTGTCTTTTGCAATCTGGCTGAACGCACAGGTTGGTGCGGTCTTCCATTGATTCTATTATGATTATTATTCTATTGTGGATGTATTGAGTGTGCCCGCCAGAAAATGAATCACAGGGTTGTATACTTCCTTTGATAGGAAACTTACTTCGAACTTTGTTAGCAAACTGCAATTCATTAAGACTCCTTTGACAATACCTCCCACACAGCTGACTGGCATCACCTGGCAGGACAAGAGAAGCAGGAACATAAAAAAGTTGTCACTAATAATTTCACACCTCACCTTGACTCAAAATGGTTTCACCATTCTTTCATTGTTGCTATGTCCAAATCCCAGAACACCTTATCCAATGATAATTTAGAGGCATCCTGTGCTGATGGAGTGCAGAAAAATGGCCCACCTCCACCTTCAGAGGGATTTAGCAATGGGAATTTAATGTAGGTCTTGTTGGTGCAGGACTCATCCCACAGAAAGAGTCAAAAACTCGCCCTTTCTTTTTAAAGTGGGTTTTTTTCTCTCAGTAAATTACTTTTGATAGACTTTTGCACCATTACTGCACCACAAGCATATGCATTTGACAAGGTCCCACATGGGAGGCTGGTCTAGGAGGTTCAGTCGCTCATCATTCAGGATGAGGTAGTAAATTGGATTAGACATTAACTTTGAGGGAGAAGCCAGAGGGTGGTAGTGGAGGGTTGCCTCTCTGACTAGTGGTGTGCCACAGGGATCAGTGCTGGGATCTTTGTTGTTTGTCATCTGTATCAATGATCTGGGTGATAATGTGGTTAACTAAATCAGCAAATTTGCGGATGACACCAAGATTGGGGGTGTAGTCGACTGTGAGGAAGGCTATCATGGCTTTTAGAGGGATCTGCATCAGCTGGAAGATGGCAGATGGAACTTAATGCAGACAAGTGTGAAGTGTTGCACTTTGATAGGACCAACCAGGGTAGATCTTACACAGTGAACAGTAGGGCACTGAGGAGAGTGGTAGAACAAAGGAATCTAGGAATACAGTCCATAATTCATTGAAAGTGGCATCACGGGTAGACAGGGTTGTAAAGAGAGCTTTTGATACATTGGCCTTCATAAATCAATGTATTGAGTACAGAAGAAGGGATGTTATGTTGAAACTGCATAAGATGTTGGTGAGACCTAATTTGGAGTGTTGTGTGCAGTGTTGACCAGCTACCTACAGCAAAGAAGTAACCAAGGTTGAAAGAATGCAGAGAACATTTACAATGATGCTGCCAGGTCCGGGGTCCTGAGTTATAAGCAAGGATTGAATAGGTTAGGACTGCATTCTTTGGAATGTAGAAGATTGAGAGGAGACTTGATAGAGGAATAAAAAATTATGAGGGGTTTAAATAAATGCTTTTTCCACTGAGGGACTGCAACCAGAGTTCATAGCTTAAGGGGAACATGATGGGAAACTTCTTCACTCAGAGGGTCATAGGAGTGTGGAATGAGCTGCCAACACAAGTAGGAATCCTGGTTCATGTAGCGTAGGGGTTTGGAGGGCTATGGTCCCAGTGCAGGTTGTTGGGAGCAGGCGGTTCATCATGCACTAGATGGGCCAAAGGGCCTGTTACTGTGCTGTACTTCTCTATGACTCTATGACTAATGCTTTATATTAAACAAATATTACATGAAGCCTGGTCGCAATACAAACTCGCAGGGATTTGGTAAAGAGCTATTTCTCAGGTCGGGTGATTGAGGCTCTTATGGTAAGGAAAGTACAAGGACTCAGTTTTCACTGATTATGCCTGGCACTAACATAGTGGCAATGACGTCAGTGGGATTTGTTAAATTAATTCCATTTTGAAAGGAATCTTCCTACACATGTACACGATACCTGCATGTTGCAGGCAAAGGTCTTTTTTTTTAAAAACGGCAGATGAGGTTTCATCAGATAATTAAGGACTCAATCGGCACTTTTTTTTATCAGTACTGATCTTGAACATTATGCAATTCCATGAGTAAGGGAAGTGAATAGAGCCACCAAAGAGTTTTCACATCAGTTATCCTGGGAGCTCTAGTTTCTTCCCATGTCCCAAAGGTGTGCAGGTTATTGGATCAATTATCCTCTGAGAGCTCCTTGTGCTGTATTGGTGTGTGGTAGAATTTGGGGGAGTTGAGGAGAACGTGGATCAGTACTTGGAGCTATGATGCTGTGGCCATTACAGAGACTTAGATGCCTCAGGGCAGGAATGGTTACTTCAAGTGCCAGGTTTTAGATGTTTCAGAAAGGACAGGGAGGGAGGCAAAAGAGGTGGGGGAGTGGCACTGTTGATCAGAGATAGTGTCACGGCTGCAGAAAACGAGGAAGACATGGAGGGATATTCTACTGAGTCTCTGTGGTTGGAAGTTAGAAACAGGAAGGGGTCAATAACTCTACTGGGTGTTTTTTTATAGACCACCCAGTAGTAATAGGGGCATAGAGGAGCACATAGGGAGATAGATTCTGGAACGGTGCAGTAATAACAGGGTTCTCATGATGGGGGATTTTTATTTTAATTTCCCAAATATTGATTGGCATTTCCCTAGAGCGAGGGCTTTAGATGGGTGAAGTTTGTTAGGTGTGTTCAGGAGGGTTTCCTGACACAGTATGTAAATAATAAGCCTACAAGAGGAGAGGCTGTACTTGATCTGGTATTGGGAAATAAACCTGGTCAGGTGTCAGGTCTCTCAGTGGGAGAGCATTTTGGAGATAGTGGTCACAATTCTATCTCCTTTACCATAGCATTGGAGAGGGATAGGAACAGACAAGTTCAGAAAGCATTTAATTGGAGTAAGGGGAAATATGAAGCTATCAGGTAGGAACTTGGGAACAGAGGTTCTCAGCGAAATGTACGGAATAAAGGTGGCAAATATTCAAGGGATATTTGCATGGGGTTCTGTATGAGACAGGGAAGTTATGGTAGGGTACAAAGGCAGTTGAAAATCTAGTCAAGAAGAAAGGAAAAGCTTACGAAAGGTTCAAAAAAACTAAGTAATGATAGACATCTAGAAAAGTATAAGGCTAGCAGGAAGGAGCTTAAAAATGAAATTAGGAGAGCCAGCAGGGCCATGAGAAGGCCTTAGCAGACAGGATTTAGGAAAAGCCCAAGGCATTTCTATAAGAATGTGAAAAGCAAGAGAATAAGACGTGAGAGAACAGGACCAATTAAGTGTGACACAGAAAAGGACCTTGGCAACTGTAGGGATGGCTTACAACAGACTGAAAAGCTTGAGCATATAAACATTAAAAATAAGGTAGATTGGAAAAATCAGGTTGGTGCTGGGTCCCAAGAGAGGGAATTTGGAGAATGTCTCTGAGATGGCCTTTTAGAGCAGCTTGTGGTTGGAGTCCATTTGGGGAAAGGTAATTCTGGATTGAGTGTAGTGTAATGAACCAGATTTGATTAGGGAGCTTAAGGAAAAGGAATCCCTAGGGGATAGCGATCATAACATGATAGAATTTGCTCTGCAGTTTGAGAAGAAGATAAAGACAAATGTATCAGTATAACAGTAAGGTAAAGAGAATTACAGAGGCATGAGAGAGGAGCTGGCCAAAGTTGATTGGAAGGGAACTCTATCAGGGATGATGGCAGAACAGCAATGGCTGAAGTTTCTGAAGGCAATTCAGAAGGCACAGGATAGATACAATCCAAAGTTGAAGAAGTATTCTAAACAGAGAATGAGGCAAACGTGGCTGACAAGAGAAGTTAAAGACAACATAAAAGCCAGAGGGGGGGGGCATATAATAGAGCAAAAATTAGTGGGAAGTTAGAGAATTGGGAAGCTTTTAAAAAGCAACGGAAGGTAGCATAAGAAGAGAAAGGATGAAATATGAATGTAAGGTAGCCAATAATATCAAAAAGGATACCAGAAGTTTTTTTTCAGATATATAAAGAGTAGAAGAGAGGTGAGTTTGGAAATCAGATTGCTGGAATATGGATAGAGGTGTATAAGATGATGAGAGGCATTGATTGTGTGGATAGTCAGAGGCTTCTTCCCGGGGCTGAAATGGCTGCCACAAGAGGGCACAGGTTTAAGGTACTGGGGAGTAGGTACAGAGGAGATGTCAGGGGTAAATATTTTTTTTGCTCAGAGAGTGGTGAGTGCATGGAATGGGCTGCCAGCAATGGTGGTGGACGTGGATATGATAGGGTCTTTTAAAAGACTTTTAGATAGGTACATGGAGCTTAGTAAAATAGAGGGCTATAGGTAAGCCTAGTAATTTCTAAGGTAGGGACATGTTTGGCACAACTTTGTGGGCCAAAGGGCCTGTATTGTGCTGTAGGTTTTCTATGTTTCTATGTTTTTCTATGATGCAAAAGACGTAAGACCATAAGAAATACAAGCAGTAGTAAGCCAATGTCATACTTGCCAATCTGTAGCTGAATTTCAAGATCATCCATTTTATTTCTTATGCTACATGCATTCAAATACAACACTTTCAATCCAGTATTTACTGCACTACACCTCTATTACCCTGTAACTCATCACACTGGCTGTGATTATGCCTCTTCTCCTGCCTGTCCTTTCTTTTTTTTTGTTTTTTTTTGTAATTTATTTTTTTTATTGAAGTTCATCAAACAAACATTTCCATAAGATGTATTTCAGACATTGTACATATATATCATATAATCATATATATCACAAAATCTCCACAAAGTATTTATTTGGGGTATACACTTATAGAAAAGAGTAGAAAGAAAAAACAAGCAAAATGAAAGAACTATGTACAAGTAGGGAGTGATCTTTTTTTTACAACAGATTCATTGATTTGTGAGAATAAAATCAGGCCTATGAGGCATTATGTAGTTAAACCATTTTTCCCAGTATGAATCAAATTGTTCCAGCTTATAGACAATAGACAAAAGACAATAGATGCAGAAGTAGACCATTCGGCCCTTCGAACCTGCCCCACCTTTTTGAGATCATGGCTGCTCATCTACTATCAATACCCGGTTCCTGCCTTGTCCCCATATCCCTTGATTCCCCTATCCATAAGATACCTATCTAGCTCCTTCTTGAAAGCATCCAGAGAATTGGCCTCCACTACCTTTCGAGGCAGCACATTCCAGACCCCCACAACTCTCTGGGAGAAGAAGTTTTTCCTTAATTCTGTCCTAAATGACCTACCCCTTATTCTCAAACCATGCCCTCTGGTACTGGACTCTCCCAGCATCTGAACATATTTCCTGCCTCTACCTTGTCCAATCCCTTAATAATCTTATATGTTGCAATCAGATCCCCTCTCAACCTCCTTAATTCCAGCGTGTACAAGCCCAGTCTCTCTAACCTCTCTGCGTAAGACAGTCCTGACATCCCAGGAATTAACCTTGTGAATCTACGCTGCACTTCCTCTACAGCCAGGATGTCCTTCCTTAACCCTGGAGACCAAAACTGTACACAATACTCCAGGTGTGGTCTCACCAGGGCCCTGTACAAATGCAAGAGGATTTCCTTGCTCTTGTACTCAATTCCCTTTGTAATAAAGGCCAACATTCCATTAGCCTTCTTCACTGCCTGCTGCACTTGCTCATTCACCTTCAGTGACTGATGAACAAGGACTCCTAGATCTCTTTGTATTTCTCCCTTACCTAACTTTACACCGTTCAGATAATAATCTGCCTTCCTGTTCTTACTCCCAAAGTGGATAACCTCACACTTATTCACATTAAACGTCATCTGCCAAGTATCTGCCCACTCACCCAGCCTATCCAAGTCACCCTGAATTCTCCTAACATCCTCATCACATGTCACACTGCCACCCAGCTTAGTATCATCAGCAAACTTGCTGATGTTATTCTCAATGCCTTCATCTAATTCGTTGACATAAATCGTAAACAGTTAATCTGTTAGGATTAACAGATGCTGTTATCTTCTCCATTTTGTAAATGTCCATTGTAATTTCCATCCATGTATTTAAAGTTGGGCTCTCCTGTGATAACCATTTCCTAGTAAGAGTCTTTTTACCAGCCACCAACAGTATATTCATTAAATATTTATCTCTTTTCAACCATTCTTGAGGTATATATCCAGAATATATGGTCTTACTCTCCAAGGGTATTTCACATTTAAAGATGTCTTGTAGGGCATTGTGTATCCCCCTCCAATAGTTTTTGATAACAGGGCAGTCCCAAAAAATATAATAATGATTTGCATTTTGATTTACACAATTTCTCCAGCAAACAGGGAGGTTACTATCATAATGGGATTTCTGAGAGTGTGTAATAAAATATCTTATCAAGTTTTTCCATCCAAACTCCCTCCATTTCTGTGAACTGGTACACTTCCATTGATACCTCCATATTGTTGTCCATTCTTCCTCAGATATAATTATCCCTCCTTCCTTCTCCCATTTTGTTTCAATGTATGAAGTCGAACGTGTTTTAAGATTTGACAACCCCTTATACATGCTTGAAATGATTCTACTACCATTATCTGAATTATATGCTTTTCTAAAGAGCTCTATCAAGCATGTATTTGCCTTGGTTACATTTTCAAGCGTCTTATTAACATATTGTCTCATCTGTAAATACCGATAAATCCTTTCTGTCATCTCTGTTGCACGCTATCTCTGATTCCCCTTCCTCAGCCTTATCTCTCCAGTTCCCATCCCCCTGCCAAATTAGTTTAACCCCTCCCTAACGGCTCTATTAAACCTGCCTGCTAGGATATTGGACCCCTTTGGGTTCAGATGTAACCCATCCTTTTTGTACAGGTTGTACCTCCCCCAGAAGATGCCTCAATGATCCAGGAACCTGAAACCCCTTCCCCCTCACCAGTCTCTCAGCCACGCATTAATATACCTGATCATTCTATTCTTATGTTTGTTAGCACGTGGCATGGGCAGCAATCCTGAGAATACTACTCTGGAGGTCCTGCTTTTCAGCTTCCTACCCAACTCCCTGAATTCACTCTTCAGGATCTCCTCCCTTTTTCTACCTATGTCATTGGTACCAAAGTGTACCAAGACTTCTGGCTGTTCACCCTCTCCCTTCAGAATACTCTGCACCTGATCTGAGACATCGCACACTCTGGCACCTGGGAGGAAGCGCATATGTGGAAATCTCTACCAGGCTGTCAGAACTTCCTGTCTGTTCCCCTCACTATGGAATCCCCTATGACCACCGCATTCCTCATCTTCTTCTCTCCCTTCTGCACTACAGAACCAGGCTCAGTGCCAGAGTCCTGATGCCGTGGTCATCCTCTGTCAGGTCACCCCCCTCAACAGCATCCAAAACGAGATAATGATTACTGAGGGGGATGGCCACAGGGGTGCTCTCTACTATCTGAACTCTTCCCTTCCCTTCCCTGACAGTCACCCACTTATCTAACTCCTGCAGCCTCAGGGTGACTAACTCCCTGTAGCTCCTTTCGATCTCCTGCTCACTTTCCCTAATAAGCTGTAGGTCACCAAGCTGCAGCCCCAGATCCCTAACACGGTCTCTCAGGAACTGCATCTCAGTGCATCTGGCGCAGATGTGGCCATCTGGGAGACTGGAAGATTCCCAGGATTCCCACATCTGACACCCAGAGCAAAGTGCTAACCATACAGACATAGTAATTTGGGACAAAGAAATGGCAGATGAACTGAATAAGTATTTTACTTCAGTCTTCACTGCAGAAGACACTAGAAATATACTAGAAATTTGAGGGTGTCAGGGAGCAAAAGTGAATTGTTGCTGTTGCTAA
The DNA here is from genome assembly GCF_048418815.1 of Hemitrygon akajei. Classification (NCBI taxonomy): domain Eukaryota; kingdom Metazoa; phylum Chordata; class Chondrichthyes; order Myliobatiformes; family Dasyatidae; genus Hemitrygon; species Hemitrygon akajei. Next base: position 18,526,094 of record NC_133137.1, read on the forward strand.
GGAGAAGGTGCTCGGGATGCTGAAAGCTCTGACGATAGATAAGTTACCTGGATCAGACGGACTTGCACACCAGTGTTCTGAACGAGATACCTGTAGAGATTGCGGAGACAGTAGTAAAGGTCCTTCAAGAATCACTGAAGAGTGCCATAACTGGACAACGACTCTACCTCTCTTACCCAACAATGAAGATTTGTCTGTTAGCATGCATTACTGGACATCTGTTTGGAAGGATCTGGGACCATTTCATGAAGAGTAATTAAAATAAGAAGGGGATTAGAAAGAGATAAAAAATGAAGGGTAAAACTTGTAAGGCTCCAGATGCAGAATTGATCGTAGCATCAGCTGGAGGATGAAGACCAGCAGTTGGAAACATGCTGCAACCTGCAAACAAGTGTTTTCATGTTTGTGAAGAGCTCTTCCCCATCCAGCAGTTACCTCACATAACCCTTGACCCTTTTACAGGTTAACATCTTGCAGCATTTTGGTTTTCAGCAGGACATTCCCCAGTGTGCAGCAACAAGAAAATCACTTTTCCTGATGACAATTTGTGAGCGTGTTTCTTCAAGACAGGACAGAACTTCCACTGTCGGCTGCCTAGAAATTAAATTTCACCTTTTACTGTTGGAGTAAACATGACCGCGTTAAGTTGTAATGTCTGACTGGATCCCTCATCAAAGTCATGAAATTATCTACAAGTGCTCCAGCTTGCACCCAGCATCGCACACTCATGTGGGACCTGCATAGTGCCAGATGAGACCTCGCCCGAGTAATCACAGCTTGAATCACATTGCTGCGAAACAGACAGAGGTCTCAGCCCTTTGAAGGCATGCTTACAGTGGCAGCCACACGCATAATGGCTGCAGATGGAGAAGAGGGAAGAGGAAGAGGGATATTAAGACCCTGGTGACTGAGATAGAATCCAGAAGTGAGTTCTTATGCACCAGGAGGCAGTGGGAGGGGTTGTGGGGGTGAGGGGATGGACGGCAGGAGGATGCGATTGTTGGCAGGGAACGAGGAGGAGAAGCTGTCACTGGGATGGAGGTGGGTGGTCAGGTTCAGGAGAGATGCTAAATCCCTGTTGAAAGAACATGGCAGGAGATGGCAACAGAGACCTCCTCTAGCAGAGAGAAACTGCAAAGTGCGGTAAAGCCAGATGAAGTCCACAGTTTCACAAGATAGAGCAACGTGAACTGTGGACTAACAGAACTACTGCTCCTTCGCTCTGACACTTCGCTCATGCTCCACCTGCACTGTAATTTGCTCCAGTGCCCACACCCTCATCATTTTACCCCCCTTTACCAAACACATACAGGCCAAGGATCTAAAGCATATATGTCAAACTCAAGGTCCGCGGGCCAAATCCGGCCCGCGGCGGAATTATCTTTGGCCCGCGAGATAATATCTAATTACTATTAAAGCTGGCCCCAGTAATCGAAGTGCCTATGGCGTATGATATGGCTAATGCTGAGTTTATTCAGGTACCAGGTTTTCAGGGTTTTTAGTGTTTATTCGGCAGTCTTGTTCATAAGAAACGGAATTTGTAAAGTGAAACACTTTGTAGTTATAGCAGAGACTGAGACACATGAGAGCAGGCTGAAAAAACGGAGTCAACGAAAGCTGCGTTCGCATGCGTCCGACTGATCCGGCCCGCATGAAGCTGCATTTTGCTCAATCCGGCCCGTGACTTAAAATGAGTTTGACACCCCTGATCTAAAGGGACAATAATACAAGATCACACCAGGCTTTTCATATTTTTCAAAGGCAAAGAAAACAAGGAGCAGGTGGGGGTTTCCCTCTGATGCGCAGGGCTTCCACCAGCTACAGGAGACCATCCTGCACCTTACTGATAAAGGGCCACCAAGTCCCAGGCAATCTGTGCAGTCAGTGAGACCTGCAGTCTCCCAGGTGTTCCCTGTCTCCCAGGATCACGGTGATTCAATCACCAGTGGACTCCCTCATTGCCATCTGTGTTACTGTTTCAAAGTTAAAGCATGTAAGCTTGTTTGGCCGAAGCTTACAATTAAAACTTGCCTATCTCGTCTGCTGGGTTTCAGATGAGCCTTCCCTGGGAGGAGCAGGAAGTGGAAGACATGGAACGCGGAGGGACAGAATTAAAATGATGAGTTTTCCCAACGTGTAATGCCCACACACGTACATAGTTCGGGCATCGTCCATAGAGGGGAATAGACAGTCAATATTTTGGACTGAGACTCTTCATCAGAGGGGGTTGCCTGTTGTGCCCAATAGTCAACTACGGAGACTGACACCAAGCGGAACCAGCAGATCATGTTAGAGAACATGTGTCAATGGGACGTACAGAGGACACTAAAGGTCCACATATCCCACAGTAGCTACTCAGCTGGGTTTCCTAATGTCAATAGAATGTCCCTTTCTGTAATTACAAATGCAACAAAGCAGGATATTTTCCCAATTGTTCTACAGAAATCCTACATTACATCCTGAAAATTCCTGTTTACGTCAGCAAGGGAGGAAACATGTTGAGTATCGATGCAATGCTCCTCAGACAGGATGAAGAGGTCAATACTCCCCAATGCCATTAGGCTTTACAATTCTACCGCCAGGACTTAAGAACTTTTTAAAAGCTATTATTAATGCTTTTTGAGATAGTGATTTAGATGCATATCATATTTTTTACTGAGTTAAGTATTGTATGTAATTAGTTTTGCTACAACAAGTGTATGGGACATTGGAAAAATAGTTGAATTTCCCCATGGGGATGAATAAAGTATCTATCTATCTATCTATCTATCTATCTATCTTTGATGTCTGTAGGAGCTGAGCACATGCTGAGAAATGTTAGGCACTCAAACGTGAACTGTCGAAAGTAGAAACCCGGGCCAGTGTTGCTTCAGATAAGCGAATAAGCTAGGTGTTCTCGACAGAGAGGTCCCACAGGTGAGTAGATCACTCTCCCACACGAGCGAAGAAATGGCATGCCTCATCTGCCTTGTTCAGGAACAGAGACATTCTGTCCCTCGTCTCTGTCCACTCTCAACCCTCTTCCCTGCCCTGCTCAAATTATGCAGAGTGGACTCTGAGGAGTGGAATGCCCTCCATTTGAATCCCTCGATAAAGAAGATGGCAGTCTTGTTAGGTCAAGGATGCAGGAAAATCAAGATGTAAATGTACCATACTTATACACTAGTAAAGATAAAAAGATAAAGACTAACTATTTGTCATGTGTACGTCGAAACATGCAGTAAACACGTGTTGTTTGCATCAACAATCACCGTATTCTGAGATGTGCTAAGGGCAGCCCCCAAGTGTCGCCACGCCACCAACACTTAGCATGTCCACGATTTATTAGCCCAAATCCAGACTTCTTTGGAACACGGGAGGAAACCCAGGCAGTTACAGGGAGAGCATCTAAACTCCTAACAGACAGCAGCAGGAATGGAACCCTGATCTTACAGCTGGCACTGCAGAGGGTTACGTTGACCACTATGCTACCGTGCCTCTATCAGAATCAGGTTTAATATCACCGGCATATGTTGAGAAATATGTTGACTTTGCGACAGCAGTACAATGAAATAATAATAATAGGAGAAAAAGAAAAAAATGTGAATTACAATAAGTATACATATATTAAATAGTTAAATAAGTAGTGCAAAAATAGAAATAAAAAAAGTAGTGAGATAAGTGTTCATAGATTCAATGTCCATTTAGAAATTTGGATGGCAGAAGGCAAGAATCTGTTCCTGAGACACTGAGTGTTTGCCTTTCTGATGGTAACAATGAGAAGAGGGCATGTCCTGGGTAATGGGGGTCCTTAATGATGGAAACCACCTTTTGAGGAATCGCTCCTTGAAGATGTCCTGGATACTACAGAGGCTAGTGCCCGTGATTGAGCTGACTGAGTTTACAACTCCCTGCAGCTTATTTCAATCCTCTGCCGTAGAGAGAGTCCTCCCGCTCCCATACCAGACGGTGCTGCAGCCAGTTAGAATGCTCTCCACGGTACGTCTGTAGAAATCTCTAGATACAAATGCATAAAATCAATAGAATGTCCTCCTAGTTGTACTGTGGGTGTTCAACAAATGTCACAGTTTGCACCCAAAAGTTCACATTTTTTGTCGGCAGGAACATGTGATGTCACTAGGAAAATATTATTTCTGTTAAGATGAATTAGGTATGGACGGGCCCAAGCCAGACTTTCAATGAACACGATTTCACCCAGAAATAATTAGAGATAAGACCACCTGGTAAAACGATTTGCATGTCAGACTTATGCATGGTAACTCCACACTAATGGATCAAATTGCTCGGTTTTTATGTTTGTAACTACCACTTGGTTTCACTTCCATTTTCATTGGTGCATTGTCTTTACGTTTTATTAACTGATTTTTTTTTCCCTGCACAATCTTTAGTTTAATTTGTTTCATTAGTTCCTTTGCAGTTTTCTTGCTTTCAGCAGAAGTGTTAATGAAAACAGACCCAGAATGGGAACTCTCCTAAGCTTCCAAGGGGAGTAAATCAATGAAGGAATAAGAAAGGCAGGAGCGAGAGCAAGTAAGATCTTCTTTATGCTTTCATTCTTACCCAGGCCAGCAGAGAATAAAAAACAATATTGATCCAAGCATTTTGGAAACACATTTCCTCACATTGCATTTCAAAAACTTGGAAGAGTTTTCTTTGCTCCCTGCTCCACCCCTTTTCCCAATGTTGCTGCTGTTAAAAATCAAAGTCAGTAGCAGTCACCCATGGTTTTCAAATATTTTCCCACACTTTCTGCAGGACTCAGTAACTATTGATCTTCTTGTAGGGGGTGAAGGATCTTTGCAAATATTGATTAAGTATGGTGCAACCAGCTTTCCAGAAGTGCAGGGTGTAGCGGCGAAAACGAATCTAACATCAAAACAATTGCCGCTAGCCTGCAGCCGCCACGTGGTTGTTATACTTGCCTCACGCATCCTCAGCTCCAATGAAATGATTGTTCCAAAAAGTAGAATTCCTTATTTTGATCCTTTATTAGCAATTAGCAAACATACAATCGAGCAATATTAAATGGTCAGCGAAGATATGACCTCTGTCAGTCCCAAGCTACAAACTGCCACAAAATAAGCAAGGATACGGAACTTATTCCCTTTGCTTTTACCACGCCCCCATTCATGTAACTAGTTATCATAACAAACGCACAACACAGAATAGTAAGCAAATAGAGAACAGATACATGTCTCCTAGACAGGGTGTCCTTTGTAACATGGGATGGTTGGCACCTCCAGATGAAAGTGATCTCTTTGTTGCCACAGCATTAGAAATGAATTTGTCACTGAGCCATGGAACGTGCACGTTGAGGCCAATGCACAAGCAACTTTGACATCAAGTCAGGCAGCTTCTGTGGAGAGAGATACAAGTGCTTCAGGCCAGCTGTGCAGGAGGGGAGGTGGAAAAACGAGAACAATAAAAGCAAGGCATTCAATGGTTAGTGGAGGGTTAAACACACTGCACCTGCAGCTGCAGACGGGACTCCAGGAAGGTACGTGGCCTCCCTGGTGCCAGACCGATGGATGCCACTGAACGCGAGTCATCTTGAAGGGCTCATAGTACTGGTAGTAACGAACGAGAGAGAATCTGCAGATGCTGGAAATCCGTGCAACACACTTTAAAATGCTGGAGGAGCTCAGCAGGCCAGGCAGCATCTATGGAAAAGAGTACAGTCAACATTTCAGACATTACTGGTAGTAACAGCACAGGACGGAGTCCTGCACGTAGAATTTAGGGAGCTAGGAGAGATGTTATTAAAAGCAGGATCACAAAAGTGGAAAGCACAGTACCAGTGTTCCATTTACGGTACCTCTGTTGCTTCTGGTGCCTTGTATTTGAACCTACAGATGATGTGGCCAGAGGTTCTGTTGTCCAATAATGCCACAGTGTGTGAATGGCCAAAGCAAAAGCTCTTTGTTTAGCTGTTACTTTGTTTTTGCCTGTTGGGAGATCCACTGCCAGGGTCCAATCAGACCACCTAGTTTACAGTCATTGTCCTGGCCTGAAAAATGCCAAGGAAACTGCGTGCCTAAACAAGAAGACCCCAAACAACCTTGGACAGTTGTCCTGTCAGGCAAAGGCCACACTTAGGTTGGAGGAACAACACCTAATATTCCGTTCGGGTAGCCTCCAACCTGATGGCATGAACATCGATTTCTCAGACTTCCAGTAATGCCTCCATTTCACCATTTCCCATCCCCTTGTCCCTCTCTCAAGTTATCTCCTTGCCCACCCATCACCTCCCTCTGGTGCTCCTCCCCCCTTTCTTCTTTCTTCCATGGCCTTCTGTCTCTTTCACCAATCAACTTCTTAGCTCTTTGCTTCATCCCTCCCCCTCCAGGTTTCACCTCTCACCTGGCATTTCTCTTCCCCCCCCCCCTCCTCCCCACCTTTCAAATCTACTCCTCAGCTTTTTACCCCTATTCCTCCCGAAGGGTCTCGGCCCGAAACATCGACTGTACTTCTTTCCCTAGAAGCTGCCTGGCCTGCTGAGTTCCTCCAGCATTTTGGGTGTGTTGCTTGGATTTCCAGCATCGGCAGATTTTCTCTTGTTTGTCCCTGTTGTCAGTTCAATTGAGAAAGGAACATCAGTGAGAAGATGTCTCCTGGTTTTTCCTGGGCCCATCTGACTTGGGTGGCTTAAGAACATAGAACATAGAACACTACAGCACAGTACAGACCCTTCGGCCCATAATGGTTTTCCTGGGTCCAGCACATAAGTGCCATTACAAAGAAAGCACAGCAGTCCCTCTATTAGAAGTTTGCGAAGATTTGACATGTCATCTAAAACTATGACAAACTTCTATACATGTGTAGTGGAGAGTATATTGACTTTGCATCATGGCTTGGTATGGAAACACCAATGGCCTTGAACAGAAAATCCAACAAAAGTAGTAGATGTGGTCCAGTCCATCATAGATAAAGCTGTCCTCACCATTGAGCACATCTACACTGAGCGCTGTTGCGGAAAAGGAGCGTGCATATTCAAGGACCCCACCATCTAGGGAGGAGGTACAGGAGCCTCAGGACCCACACCACCAGGTTCAAGAGCAGGTATTAGCCCTCAATCTTTGGGCTCTTTAACCTGAGGGGATAACTTCACTCATCTTCACTTACCAAATCACTGAACTGTTGCCACAACCTATAGACTCACATTGAAGGGCACTTCATCTCATGGTCTTCTGGGTACATACATCTACTGATGCATCTCATGGTCTGCTGTGTACATACATCTACTGATGCCTCTGGACACATCTTCAGTGGTGTTCCTGGAATCATCGGGTGTTTCGGGTCTTTCAACATCATACACCCTCCTCCAGGTGACCCAGCCGGGGCTGATCAGACCCCAGCTTGTGTCCAGATGGCTATCTGCTTATGACTCCATGGCTCCCCTCTTTTGAGCCACAGCCATCTTGAGGCCCTCTCTGCCGCATTGGTGGTACTGCAGATGGCTCTCCTCTCTCCCTCAACGCCCAAATTGCTGTAGGCTCTGGCTAAGGAACGGGTTGTGAATCCCCTACATCCAACCTCCACTGGGAGACACTTTGCTCTCCATGGTCTCAATGTTTATTGCTTATTTATTTATTGTTATCACTGTATTTTTTTTCTCAGCTCAAGCAGATAAAACCTGAGGTATGAACATTTCTCAATTGCTAGGAACTTTTGGACTAATCTAGCGATGTTTGGTATGGTGGCTTTCTAAAGATTTACATAAATATTGCCTAATTTTTTAATGCAATTGTGTAGTGACTTTGGGATGAAGCAGTTGTAGATAGTGTGACAATGTATGCCTTATTCATGTTCCAAAGTCTTTTAATTTCCTCTTTTAATTCAACAAATTACAGGTATTTTTCACTTATTGATTTCTGTATGTTATGTGTGTATGGAATGGCTATTTCTATTTAGTAAGATGTCCTTGCTTGTTTATCCTGTAGTTTTATGTCCAGATGGTTAATATGGATTGTCCTATCTGTAATAATGGTTGGGTAATATAATTAGTAGGACTCTGACTACAAAACTGGAACGGGCTTGTATTTATGGTAAGCTATGGTGTCTTTTATGAGTTTGTATTTTAATCAAGATTTTGCTGAATGAGGTTTGCCCCTTGATTGTGCCTGTGTAAGTGATCATAATGAGTTAAATTGCTGCCTGCTCCTGTAATGTGTTGGATTGGTTCTGGTTTCTCCTGGCATTTTCTGCATTCATTGTCTTGAATTTGTTGCTCTTTTGTTAAGTATTTTTTGATAATATTTTGTGTTAATCACTGTACTGTACTGCCACAACAACCCCTTTGTTTCTGGAAAGAGTTCTCCAACTCTGAGGCAGGTGTTCAACACTTCCTTGTCGACATCTAGTCTGCTCGGATTACGGGATGTCTTCCATTGGTTAACTTTTCCTTCTGTAGTGATAATTTCTTCATTTTTCTGGGTTGTGCTTTCATTTAAGTTTAATGGCGTGTACTACTTATTAGAATTGCATATCTCACATGGAGTGCCGAATCCTGATTTTGTTGCTGAAAGTTTATCCTTAGAAGTTTTACCTGACTGCAGTGGAAATTTTTTGATGTCTGTTATTCCTCCTTATGCCTCTGTCCTAGGTAATGTCAATGTAAGTGCATTCGAGCGTACATAGTTTTTTTCTGAAATTTGTCATTTCAGTTCTTATTTTTCTTTGTAAATTTTCCAGATCGGTTTCAGACCAAGATATTATGCCTAAAGAATATGTTAATATGAGTATTGTGGAAGTATTTATTGCCTTCTGTTAAATTTTTACTATTGAACTCTTTTTGGCAGATTTTTTTAAGCCTTGAAGTAAATTCAGTTGAAAGTTTTCCCTTTATCGCAGTATGATCTATTTTCTTTGCTTGTTGCTATCCCAGATACTTATATGTTTCATATTCATCCATCGGTTGTATTGTATCCTGCTGCTCTGTTATATATCCTAATGCCTCTATTGCACCTTTCTTTATGTTTATCTAGTCTAAAGATAATCTTCTATCTTTAGAACATAGTTCTATTTGAATTAATTGTTCTAGCTTTACTGATGTAGGAGCGTGTAATTTCAAATCGTCCATGCACAGAAGGAGTGTCAAGGCATAATTTGTTTGGTTGTCTCCGATTTGAAAAACTACTTTCACCCAATTCAGTAAATTAAAAAGCAGGTTTAAAGCTAGACAAAACCTCTGTGGGCAAAGAGAGTCACTCTGAAAAATGCCTCCGTTTATTTTGATAACGGGGGTTGTTCATAGATAGTGTGACTGAAGTACACTGATGCTTCATCAGATGTTGTAGGAATTTCACAAACAGTGGGTGTAGTTCATAGATATTAAAAGCTTCTATTAACCACGAGTGTGGGACAGGGTCAAATGCTTTTTGGTAGTCAATATAACAACATGAAAGTTTTCTGCTTTACCACCTGGCTTGATTTAGAATCACAGAATCTATTATCAGTTGTTTTTTACATTCTTTCGTACCCTTCGAGCATCCTTTTTGCTCTTCTGCAAGTATATTGTGGTTATCTCAGTGAGTGGTGATTAGTTGTGAGATGCACGATGTTACAATATAGTTTGTAAACTAGGGCAATATTTTGATGGATCATTTGTGATTACTCCTTGAGGTAAGAGCTATGTTTTACCTTCTGTCAAAAATTCTGGATTTTTAAGAAAATTGTTGACATGTATTAATAGGTAATGATGAAGGCAGGTAAATATTTTGTACCAATCATTATGAATTTTATCACTGCTGGTACTTTTCCACTTGTGGGTATTTTTTATAACCACTTTTAGCAAAACCATTGTAACTTCATGTGTTTGCATGTCTTCAATTGTGTGAGTGTTTCCTTTTCCCTCCTGAATCCAGCTCACTTCTTGATTGTACATTTCCCTGTTTAACCAAAAGTTCATTATATTTGTGTGTTATTTATTGTTATTATTTTTAATTTTATTCTTTCTCAGATGAAGCTGGCAAAACCTTCCTAACTTTCTTATTTTTCCCAGTCCAGTCTCAGCCCAAAACGGCAACTGTTTACTCTTTTCATTCAATTCTCCCCGGCCTGCTGAGTTCCTCCAGCCTTGTGTGTGTGTGTGTGTGTGTGTGTGTGTGTGTGTGTGTGTGTGTGTGTGTGTGTGTGTGTGTGTGTGTGTGTGTGTGTGTGTGTGTGTGTGTGTGTGTGTGTGTGTGTGTGTGTGTGTGTCTTGGATTTCCAACACTTAGTGTTCCTTTCGTTTGTGAATATATATTAGCAAGTTGTTTCGTCTTTTACCCATGTGAGTCACACAGTTACAGACAAACTTCTCTTCTCAATGGAAGCCAGTCATATTCCATATCCCTCTAAACCTTTTCTTCTCCTAGTGTCGTTTAATGGTGAGCCATTAAATGTGCTTGAGTTGTAGATGTTTGTAAATAGCAGGTGAATCTGATATTTGGAAATTTATCACTTTCCAATGGGAACAGAGTGCAAAACACCTTATCCAAACTAAATAAAGTGAATTAGGCGTGTGTGTGTGTGTGTGTATGTGCTTGTGTGTGTACATGTGTGTGCGCGCACACGTGTGTGTGTACGTATGTGTACGCATGCCCAGACATGAAAAACTATTATATGAGTGTCTTGCAGCTGAGATTTTGATGCTGAACAGGCATATGCTTGTACATGCGCGTGCGCGCACACACACACACTCACACACTCACACTCACTCACGTGAGAACCCATGCACATGCCTGGAGTTGGAGGAGTAGATACTTACAGGAGTAACAAGAGAGGGAACCACAAGTCTGGAGCAGTAGTGGGAGGTGCAGTATGAACACACATGAGGAGAGAGAGAGACTCCTAAATGTCCCTAACGTATCTGCCTCCACCACCATCCCCAGCAATGTGTCCCATGCACTCATCACCCTTTGTGTCAAAACCCACTTCTCACATCTCCCCTAGACTATCCTCCAGTCATCTATAAAATATGTCCTCATGTATCAGTCATTGCTGCCCTGGGTAAAAGGTGTTGGTTATTCACTCAATGCCTCTCATAATCTTCCTATCAAGTCACCTTTCATCCTCCTTCAGAGAAAAGCATGAGCTTGCCCAACCCATCCTCTTAAGACAGGTTTGTTAACCCAGGCATCCTGGCAAATCTCCTCTGCACCTTCTCTAAGCCTCCACATCCTTCCCTTAAAGAGGCGACCAGAACTGAATACAATACTCCAAGTGTGATCTGGCATGTGTGTGCTCATTCTCTCTCTCTCTCGCTCTCTCTCTCTCTCTCTCTCTCTTCCCCCCTCCCTCCCTCTCCCTCTCTTCCCCACTCCCTCCCTCTCCCTCTCTTCCCCCTCCCTCCTTCTCCCTCTCTTCACCCCCTCCCTCCTTCTCCCTATCTTGCCCCCTCCCCCCCTCTCTCTCTCTCTCTCCCTCTCTCTTTAACATTGTGGTCAGGGAGCAATGGAGATGTTGGGGGAATGGAGTAAGTCAGCAGTCTAAATAGAGTAGATCAAGTAAAGCTACGTTTTCCTTTTTCATAATATTGCTATACACAAGGATCAAAAGCAAGGTTCTTGTTATTAAAAAAAAACAAGGTTCTTATTATTTTAAAAAACCCTCTGCCAAACTAAAACATTCTCCAGCAACTTTTCCTTCCCTTTCTTCCTAGGTCTTTGATTCTTTGCCAGAGCACAGTGCTTCACCGAGTGGCATAAGACTTGGCACTGATGTGCTGGCAAGCTGCTCAGCACAGATCAGATAAAACCATAAGGAAGAGTTTTAACTGACAGCTCTATGCTGACCTCCACTGGCTACATCTGAACTGATTTTTAAAAAATCATCCTGAGGTCTTTCAATGAATTGGTATTCAATTTTATAAAAAGTTGTACTTCAGACACTTAGTAGAAAATTGTGCAAAAAATCATCAAATTCTGTGGAATTGTTTGATTGCAATGGATAGTCAAAACTTCCCAACACATCAGTGGCACCGGCCTACCCATCATCGAAGACATATAAACAGAAAGAGGCCAGGAAAAAGCCATCAATATCATGAAGGATCCCACACACCCTGCTCATGGACTGTTTGTCCCACTCACAGCAGGGATGAGGCTACATAGCAACCATGCCAGGACCCCCAGACTCAAAAATAGTTACAGCCCACAAGCAGTAAGGCTGATCAACATCTCCACCCACCAACCCACCCGACTACACACCCCACCACCACTACTTTACTACTTCCTGTCAGAGTCACCCTAATGTACAGACGCTCCTGTGCCTAGTGTCACTGTATATACATACAATCAATCTATGTACAGTGTACAAGCTATCTTATGTATGTATATTTATTTTGTTTTTTATTACTGTATCATTTTCTGTTTTTTTGTGCAGCATCAGATCCAGAGTAATAATTATTTCGTTCTCCTTTGCCCTTGCATATCAGAAATGGCATGAAACAGCCTTGAATCTAAAGGTCACATCTTTGGCATTTCAACCATTTATAACTGAGAAATTGTAATAGCTAGCTACTACATTCAGACAGATGATTATGAATGTAATGCATTATAAGGTATAGGAATTTATTTCAAAACTTATTTGAAAAGCTACCAAAATGATATATCAAAAAATACACAAAATAGAGTCAAAATAAAGTTTCAGCCATTTCTCATATAATTCTGAAAGAAATAACTACAAAATCCTTCTTTCCAAAGAGCTCCTTTGCCCTTGTACTGCTCTATATATCCAAGATTTCATTGTTGCCTGGCAGGTTCTGTACTTGCGCAGTAATTTAATATGTAATCCATCCTTAATCAATGAAATGTGAGGTCTGATTTCCAGCCCTTTGCCTGTGAGTTGACTGAATGGTGGGGAGTGTTCTCCCCATTCACCTTCCCAAACCGGCCAAAGAAACCAGAGTCATGTCTCTAATACATCATTTGGATGGTACGTATAAATCTCCTTAACAACAAGCCAGTACGGGCCAATAGAATCTTAAAAACAGCAGAAAAGCTGCTGAACCAGTTATCCTGAATGCAAGGAGCTCAATGCAGCGATATTTGTAGATCTTTGTGGGCTTGGATGACGTAGCAAACACCACCCTTGCATCCAGTCCTCTACCAGCCAACTCCCTTCCCCGTTAGCCAAACCTGGTGAAGTACAAACTAATGTCCAATCCCTGTCCCTCTTCCCAGTTCCCAAATCCTTCCTTACTTCACCAAGGCCAAGTTTTGTTGATATCTTAATAACTCCCCTCGTGGCAGCAGAAACATCACTTCTGCAGCCTTGCGTCTTAATCCTCATTACATCATTCAGATATTCCTGTCTGTTTCTGGATTTGCATTTGATTGAATTTACATTCACTGTCAGCACTAGAAGCTTGAAACCTTCCAATGACATCTACAGTTCTTCAAGTTCTTTGTTTCTAAGCACGCAGTTCAACATCTTAATTGAACTAGTCTTAACTTTCTCAGGAATGACAAATGAGAAATCACAGTATTACTGCAATATTTTCAAGGCAACGCTTTTGTTGTAGTTCGTAATACAGGCTGTGTATATTTTGTCAGTCATACAACGTTCTCTTTTCCAAATTCAAAGTTGGTTGCATTTGCAATAGCAACAGGGTCAAAAGCTTGCCATTCTCTTCAATTTTCAAAGTAAAATTTATTATCAGTATACATACATGTCACCACATACAACCCCAAGACTCTTTTTCTGTGGGCATACTTAAATCTATAGAACAGTAACTGTAAACTGTAAACATCAGGAACTGTTAACTGTGAACAAACTGAGAAAATGTGGATATAAATAAATAGCAATAAATAACAAGCATGAAATAACAATATAAGGACTCCTTAAATGAGTGTAGTTGTCCCCTTTTGTTGAAGAGCCTGATGGTTGAGGGGTGGTAACTGTTCTTGAACCTGGTGTTGCGAGTCCTCAGGCTCTTGTACCTTCCACCTGATGGCAGCAGTGAGAAACGAGCATGGCCGGGGTGGTGAGGATCTTTCATGAGAGATGCTGCTTTTCTACAACATTTCATGTAGATGTGCTCAATGGTTGGGATGGTTTTATCCATGATATATTAGGCTGGATCCACCTCCTTTTGTAGGATTTTCTGCTCAAAGGCATCGGCAATCCTACACCAGACCATAATGCAGACAGTCAGCACACTTTCCGACACACATCTATAAAAGTTTGCCAAGGTTTTCAATGACATGCCAAACCTCCACAGGCTCCTGAGGAAGTAGGGGCACTGTCGTGTGGCGTCCATCATCAAAGCTCGTCACCACCCAGGCAATGGTCTTTTCTCGCGAAGATACTGTAACTGTAGCTTGCTAATTTTTGCTTTTGCGTACTGCAGTGCTTCAGTTGTATTCAAACAGCTTTTCTGAAGGAATTTACAAAGACATGCCAGATCTGCTAAGACATCGTTAATGCTAACTGATACTGTGGATTGGCCAAAACCTCCAGGCAGTAGTTGTTGATTGGACCGTTACACTCATTAACACGCTCTTTGCAATCTGGATCAACACTTCGTAAATCCTCATTACAGCAGAAACAGCAAAATGTTTTGACAGCATCTTACTTCGTTTAGTGATCTAAATGACACAACATCACATTCTGTGACATTAGTTAATTCTTCTAGATTTCCTTTTTAACCGACAACCTACTGAGCATTGTACACACTGTTCATAGCAGTGTTTCTATATCCTGCATAAATGATACTTTTTTCCATGTGTCATCTAATCCCGGGTCTTCTCTACATGCAATGCAACATTGCTCAGACAGATGCTATATTTCTTGTTGAAGAATTGCTGCCACACCATTATTCTTTCTGAGCATAACATTGCCCCATTTGACATAAACATCACCATCTTTTGAATATCAGGATTGGTGTTGATATAAATTTTTTAAATTTCTTCATCAATAGTGACACTGTTGCACACAGTTACTTCCAGAATTCTTACAAACCCAGTCTTATAGGAAGTTTCGTTTTCCTGTCAAAACTTAAAATATAAAATAAACATTTTCAATGCAGAAATATTCTGTATTTGCTCAACAATTACAGTATAGAAAGTAGATTTCCTCAATTCTTCCACTATCTGTTTCTGAAGCATACAACTGATGCACTCACCAAATTCTAATGCATAGTTCTTGTTGCACCAACACTCTGGTCTATTTACACATTTGGCCACATGTGTGTGAATTTCTTGCACAGAATCCATAGGAGCATTAATTTTAGTTGCTAAATTAATGTTATCAATTACCACTTTGACCATATCAGAGTTAGACTCCTTTTTTGCATATTGTTTCACTTTTGCTTCACACTCTTTTGGAGTTGCAGTTGATGTGTGCAAAATTCCACATTGCTCCTGCTTCTATAATTTGGTATGCGCATCTATATGAATCAAAATACTTTAGTGAAGATGTCATTTTATGTAATCTAACTTCCAGTCTTCCCATTTTTTCCACTATTAAACTCGCTCCCAAATTTCACTTCCACACAAATGGTACACAAAACATCGCCAGTGTCTTGATATTTAAAAAATCGCTAATATTTATTTTTTTGTTCTTGATGCAAAGATAGTCGTTCAGTATCTTTGAGTTGCAAAGATCATTTTGCCTTAAATTTTTTAGAACTTTTGTTCTTCAAGACATTTAACTCTTCTTCTGCTTTTCTTTTCAACAGCCTTACGATACTGAAAATAATAATTAATATTATTTGAAAAATTTAACAAGGTAAGTTGAAGAGTTAATTATTTTAGTAAAATAAGCAGGGGTACAAACAATTTTATAGAAATGAATTTTTACCTTGTTCTAACAATTTTTAATTGAAATTTTTTATCAGATTATGATTTCTTTGAAAGATTGCTTACCAAACAAGTTGGAATACAGAATTTTTCACATCAAAAAAACACAAACTGCAGCTCATGACACAAGCAAATGAAGTCAGATAGTCAAAACAACTGACAGGTACAATAGCAAAATTAAAATGTTTTGAGTAGATGGCGTTGGTGTTCAGCAGGCCAGCAGTTCCTTAACAATGAGTACCAACTTCCATTCAGTGTTATTGTTACAATTTGTAACAGTGTTGTAACTTAAACCACTGATAATGTAAATGAATTGAAGCTCTAAAATGTGGTACATATATTATTAAGAAAATAAGTAGATTATATTCAAACATAATTAATTACAGAAATTTTGCAATTATATTAACATAGGTCTCCCTATTATTATAATTTTAAAATCATATTAACATCATATTAGAAGAAAATTCCACTTGCATAGCAACAAAGGCTATGTGCACGTGAGTATTTCAGTTACTGCGTGGCTGTGCACCTGTGCAACTTAGAGGGAAAAGTGGCAGAAGCGAGAAGAGAGTATGACCTAGATGGTGGGGGTCTTTGATGATGGATGCTGCTTTCCGGAGACTGTGCTCCATATAGATGTGCTCAATGGTGAAGAGGGCTTCACCTGTGATGGACTGGGCTTTTTGTAGGCTTTTCCATTCAAGGGCACTGGCATTTCCATACCAGGTCATGATGCAATCCACAGGCATACTCCCCACCACACATCTATAGAAGTTTGTCAAAATTTTAGATGATATTCCAAACCTTTGCAAACTTCTAAGAAAGTAGAGGCACTGCTGTGCTTTCTTCATAATAATACTTACATGCTGGACTCAGGACAGATCCACTGAAATGATAACACTGAGGAATTTGAAGCTGATGACCCTCTCCACCTCTGATCCCCGATGAGGACTGGCTCATGGACCTCTGGCTTCCCCCTCCTGAAATCAATTATCAGATCGTTGGTCTTGCCGCCATTGAGTGAGAGATTGTTGTGGCAACACTTAGCCAGATTTCCAAGTGCTTCAGTCTCTCCCACATCCCAACAACACTGAGGCGAGGGATCTCAGTCTTCCCAACATCCTAATCTCCTTGGGCAGAGCAGTTCAGGTCCGGTTCTTGAGGCTGTAACTGAAGTTGCAGGAGGTCACCATTCCCTGTGACGAAATTCAAATGCTGGCCCTTTAAACATCACGGATACCATGGAGGCTCAAGAGGTTCTGCAGAGCTAGAAATCTGGAGCAACACACACAGAGTGCTGGAGGAATTCAGCAGGTCAGGCAGCGTCTATGGAGAGAAATGAACAGTTGACTTTTCAGCCCGAGATCAGCAGGGCAATGGAAATGAGGTTAGATAATCTTGATCATTCTGTGCATAAATACAAACTTCTGCTTGCATGTTGCATCACTTGGGGGAGTTTTAGTAATTCCACTGAAAAGTAAGGATCAGATTTCACTTGGCACTCAGTCTCAGAACTGTGCAGAAAAATGTCCCAGTCTGGGTTCAGGCAATTCTTAACAGCACAAACCATTTTGTTTGGAGACTTGTAAGTAAAATTCTTCGCTTTGGTGACTGCTACTCCATTTTCCAGCATGAAGTCATTGATAAAGAAAAGCAAGCATGCTTTAAAACAGGTCTGTGATTTGCTAAAAGCCTAATTTACATTAATTACATTTACCAACACCTCCCCCTCACCCCGCCCCCATCCCTCTGCTGCACCATCAGTGTGGTGGTTGAAGGCAAGCAAGTATAGAACCATTGTTAGTGATCAGGTTGCCCAGCAGCAGAGACTGACTGGAGAGGCCAACCCACCATGCACGGTGGCCTCTGTGTTTTTCTACACTCTAGTGTTCATTGCTTTGAAGTGCTCTGGGCTGAGTGCCTCTCAAATGATTGAAGTGCCAGCACAGTGATCTCTTTAAAAAGCCTAGCATCAGCTGTGTTGTATAATTCTTAAATGAATACCCCTATCCTTTTAAATGGCTTCTTGCAGCAATCAAAGTTGTAACCGGAGCCAAAGTTGTCTCCTTGGCACCAATTCATATATCGCAGCAGGCTTGTGAAAACACATTTTGCCTCTTCACATTGTTTGTGAATTCTGATCTGTTCAATCATCTCTTTTCTTGGATATCGAACTCTATTTGAGCATTTTATCCTATACAGACAGTCACATTTCAAGGTAGTTGCTTGCATCTCCACCCAAGCATAGTCTCCCTACCCATGCATTGGTGCTGATTCCTGCACCCATACCGAGCTTATCAATTTCATCAACTTTGCCTCCAACATCCACCCTGCCCTTAAATTCATTTTGTCCATTTCTGACACCTCCCTCCCATTTCTCAATCTCTCTGAGTCCATCTCTGGAGACAAACTGTCAACTGACATCTTATATAAACCTACCAATTCCCACGGCTTTCTAGAATATACCTCTTCCCACCCTGCCTCCTGTAAAAATGCTATTCCCTTTTGTCAGTTCTTTTGTCTCTGCCACATCTGTTCCCAGAATGAGACTTTCCATTCCAGGGCATCAGAGATGTCCTGCTTCTTTCAAAGAATGAGGTTTCCCTTCTTCCACCTTTGATTCTGCCCTCCCCAAATCTCTTCCATTTCCTGAACATCCGCGCTCACCTCATCTTCCCGCTCTCTTCTCAGTCATGAAGTTCCTCTTGGCCTTACCTGCCAGCCCATGAGCCTTTGCATCGAACGCATCATTGTCCATAACTTCCACCATCTCCAAAGGGATCCTACCACCAAACACATCTTTACCTCCACCCTTCTCTCTGCTTTCCACAGGGATCACTCCCTCCTTTATTTCCTTGCCCACTTATCCCTTCCCACTCTTCTCCCTCCTGGCACTTATCTCTGAAAGCGGCCTACATGCTACACTTATCCATCCAGCTCCTCGCACACAGGGCCCTAAATAGCCCTTCCAGGTGAGGCAACACTTCACCTGCAAATCTGCTGGGGTCATCCACTGTATCCAGTGCTCCCGATGTGACCTTCTCTACCTTGGTGAGACCATTCCAATTACAAGTTGGGTCTCACCAATGTAGAGGAAGCCTCCTCTGATTCATCCAGCACCTCAACTCCATCTGCAAAAAGCAGAACTTCCTGGTGGCCAAGCAGTTTAATTCCAACTCCTATTCCTGTTCCATACATGGAACATGGCCCCCTCTTGTGTCACGGTGAGGTCACCCTCTGGGTGGAGAAGCAGCACTTCATATTCCATTTGGGTTGCCTCCGACCTGATGGTATGAATATCAATTTCTCCTACCAGTAAAAAAAATTCCCTCCCACTCCCCTCTTCCTCTATTCCCCTCTCTGGCCTCTTACCTCTTCTCACATACCTATCACTTCCCCCTGGAGCCCTCCCTCCTTCACTTTCTCCTATGGTCTACTCTCCTCTCCAGTCAGATTCCTTCATCTTTCCCAGCCACCTGGCTTCACCTTCTAGCTTTCCTCCGCCCCTCCCCCTTCACCTATTTATACTGGCATCTTCTTTCCTTTCCAGTCCTAATGAAGGGTCTCTGCCTGAAATGTCTGCTATGTATTCATTTCTGTAGATGCTGCCTGACCTGCTGAGTTCCTCCAGCAGTTTGGGTTTGGGTTTGGGTATTTGATCCTCCACGATATTCCGCGTGGAAATTTAAACTGGAGGAGGCAGTGTTTTTTATTTTACGAGGTCAAGTTGCGAGCTCGACATCAACCCGGCACGGATGGAGAGCGCACTCGGGGGTGGCCTGTCACTGGATCGAACTCGGGAACCTCCGTTCTCAAGGCCGATGCTGATCTCACTGCACCACCAGCCGACCTTGGATTTTCAGCATCTGCAGATTTCCTTGTGGTTTGATTTCTCTGATCTAATCAGTTTGTCCAAGAAGGGTAACCATTTACATTTCTCCTACTAACAGGAATATTGAAAAGGCAAGAACAGATAACCTGCTGCTGACACAGGCAACTAGTAACCAACAGTAGTTCTATGGTGGGGAGAGCTGCTTTTAAGATGGGATAAAGTGGAGTAAACCTGACCAATCACAGAGGAAGAGCTCAGAAAGGATTATAGTCAGCCCACTATAATCCCAGAGACAACCCACGCAAAGCTGCAGGGCCCGATAATATACCAGGTTGGGTTCTGAAAGACTGCGTAGCCCAGCTGAAGGCTGTGCTGACAGATAAATCCAACATCTCTCTAGAACGATCAGTTTTCAAGGTGTCAACCATCATTCCAGTTCCAAAGAAGGCGACAGTAACTTGCCTAAATGACTGTCATCCACTGGCATTAACATTAACCATTATGAGATGCTTTGAGTGCTGGTTATAAGCACACTAAAGCCTTTCTCCCGGCTACACTAGACTCTTTCCAGTTTGCTTATTACTTAGGTTGATCCACTGACGATGCAGCAGTTTCTGCCCTCCACTCTGTCCTGTCCCATTTGGAAAATAGGGTCTCATATGCCAGACTGCTGTTTATAGACTTCAGTTGGGCGTTCAACACCATCATACCCCAGAAACTGGTGGGGAAACTGTCCTCGCTGGGTATCAACACCTCCCTCTGCGATTGGATACTGGACTTCTTAACAGTAAAGCCACAGTCAGCCCGTGTGGGCAGCAACATCTCACGTCCCATTGTGCTGAGCACCGGCTCTGTGCTCAGCCGGTTACTGACGCATGACCGTATCTCAGGATTCAGCTTAAACAGTGTCATCAAGTTTGCGGGTGACACAGCAGTGGTTGGCCTTATCAAGAACGATGACGAGTCGGAGAAAAGAGAGGAAGTAGAGTGAATTTACGGATTGCTGTGAGAAGAACAACCTAAACCTGAAAGTGGAGAAGAGTTAAGTGCACCAAGTTCCTGGGAGTTCACATCACAGATTACCTCACCTAGTCTCTTAATATCACCTCCCTGAATGAGAAGGCGTTGCAATTCCTCCACTTCCTAAGAAGGTTGGGGCAAGTAAGGCTCCCCCTTCCATCTTAAGTGCATTTTACAGGAGCACCATTGAAAGCATTTGACAAGTTGCATCTCTTAAATCATTTAAATCGTTGCGTCTCCATCTGGTATGGGAGCATTCAAGAATCAGACCAGAAGTCCCTACAAAGGACTGTGAGAACAGCTGAGAGGATCATAGGGGTCTCCCTACCATCCATCGGGGACATTTACCAGGAGCGCCGCGTACGCAGGGCCCTTAGTATTATTAAGCATCCCACCCATCCATCCAGCATCCCCTTTGACTGTCTACCATCAGGCTGGAGACTCCGATGCATAAAGACAAGACCAGTCAGGATGGGGAACGGTTTCTTCCCCCGGGCCATTAGGCTTCTGAGCTCCCTGCCGCATCGTATTCAAAGTGTCACTGGTTAATCTGATCCATTCCTTACAGTATTTAATATTAATGCACTTTAGTTTGTTACTTATGTGTGATTCATCTGTAGTTTTTATCCTTACCTTCATAAGTTTTATGTGTTATGTGTACTACTGCGCTTTACACCCTGGTTTGGAGAAATGTTGTCTCATTTCTATATACGTTACATGGTTATATCAATGTATATAGTTAAATGACGATAAACTTGACTTGTGTAGCTTTTGCAGAATTTCCAATGTCAACTTGCTATCTGCAGAAAATGTTTTGACCGTCAGCAAAATCGTGCCCCCACTTTGCCTGCTGTCGGTACTTTCAAACACCACGAAAAAGTCTGAATGGTCCTGAAGTGTTCAACATTAATTAAATCATTTTTAATATTTTAAAATTAACGTATCTATTCAAAATGCACAGATGTTTTTAAACCACCTTCTCCATTTAAACGAATCAAGTTGCTGTTCCTGCGTTAGTGTTACCATGAGGCAGGTTCAGTGAGCAAATTCCTCGGTATAAAAGCTGTGGAATTTCGGAATTACAGTGCTGTACAGCTGGACTCCGACAGGAATCCAACACTGGCCCAGAGCCCGGAAGTCTCCAGCTGAACCCAGCCAGAATGCTAAAACGGTTTGAATTTTCGCTTCAGAATCAGAATCAGATTTATTAGCACTGACATGTGATGTGAAAAGTTTGTTATTTTTGGCAGACATAGAATCTATAAATTATATAAATAAATAAATAGTGCACAATATTGAATATCAGTGTAGTGTTCATTAGATCATGGACC
Source organism: Hemitrygon akajei (assembly GCF_048418815.1). NCBI lineage: Eukaryota > Metazoa > Chordata > Chondrichthyes > Myliobatiformes > Dasyatidae > Hemitrygon > Hemitrygon akajei. The sequence continues at coordinate 18,548,056 of NC_133137.1, forward strand.
GTTCAGAAATCTGTTGGCAGAACGGAAGAAGATGCTCTCAAATCATTGTTTCTAGGTCATGAGGCTCCTCTGCCTCTTCCCTTATTGTGGCATGTTCACTAGCGAACTCAAGCGCGGGAATTCCAGAGACCCCGGCAATTTAAACAAAACAACAGATTTATTACAGAAGTTAACCTGCAAGACTAACAAGAACTCAGGTAAATGATACCGAATCTTGGAGAACAGAAATCACTCATGATTCACAGAGGAACTCGTTCAGAGTGTCACCAGAGAAGGATCTGTAAAGACCAGGTAAAGAGGGTCTGGCAAGCCCCCACCCCCTGAAATACACCCTGGAGCACGTAGGAATTCAACACCTATCAGACAGCTCTAGTGTCCAGACAAAGCAATAACCCCCAAAGGCAACAACTACAATACAAGACATTGAAAATCCTATGCTAATTCAATTACCCCTAATTGAATAAAAGTGATAAATACAAAGAGAGATTAACAATCCCCATGATCCCAAATGAGACAGTTGCAATACAAAGTGGAAAACCAGAGCTAGTCCAAAGACAAACAATTAGATATAAAAGGTAAACAATCCAAAGAATATTGCTTACCCATGAGGTTACACCAAGAAAGTACAATCCACACATCAGCTGAAAAAAAATCTTTTTTTTTAAATCATCCCCTGGTTGTAACAAGTAGTGACGGGAAGAGGGCCAGCCCCAGATGGAGAGGGTCCTTAATGCTGGACGCCATCTTCATGAATCTTCAAGGACCTCTTGAAAATGTCCTTGATAGCGGGGAGGGTTTTCCCTTGATGGAGCTAGCTGAGTCTAAAACCTTCCGCAGCCTCTTGCAATCCTGGAAGCTGCCTACCAGGCTGTGATGTAACCAATCAGACTGCTCCCCACTGTACAGTCATAGAAATTTCTAAAAGATAACATCTTGAGGTCTTCAATGCCCAGTGGTGCAGCACTGCTGGCATTTTCCATGACGTTCCAGCCCATGCGCTTTATAAAGACATTGCCTCGATGGAAAAAGAGGATTTACTTAACTCACTATATAAATGAGTAATTATTGATCTTTAATTTGGAATTCCCACGCTTGAATTTGCTAGTGAACATGTCACAATAAGGGAAGAGGCAGAGGAGCCTCATGACCTAGAAACAATGATTTAAGAGCATCTTCTTCAGTTCTGCCAACAGATTTCTGAATGGTCCATGATCTAATGAACACTACACTGACATTCAATATTGTGCACTCTAATTGCATTTATTTATTGGTTTTCCGTTTTGGTACATGAATTAAATATTATAATTGAATTATTGTTGTAGGTCATCTTGCCGTTGCTTGTAAAAGTTGCGTATCGAACTTCAATTTGCAAGGTTACTGATTCTGTTCTTGGGTTTGCCCATTCACTGAAATGCTGAAACTGATGGTGTTTATTTCAGTGCAGTGTTCCCCTGTTGACATGTGGCAGATTTGTAGAAGTACAGAAGCCTGTTTTTAATGGGGTGCACCACTCTACAAGGAATGCTCTTCCAGCTACTGGGAAAGTATTGCAACTTAAATGAATGCCGCAAGGACGGAGGGAGGGAGCAGTGACTGGGGGAGAGACTGAATTGGTAGAAGGATTATACCATTTCATATTTCTCCCGACCTTTTGGAAAAACCTTTGAAGATTAGATGTCCAAATACTGAGTATACTGTGGAACAGAACCCCCTAGGTGTCAGTTTGCCTTGTGCTGTAGACCTGGAGGTGATAGTTGCAGCACTTTGATCATCTGGAATTCTGACTGCATTTCTAAAGGAGTCAGAATTCCTCAGCCAAAAAGAAAATCAGGTATTCTTAAGTATAAAGTGAGAAGAGCAGTGGAGAAGCACCTATGGTGATTGAGATTACGGAGGAAATATTGTTGCCAATCAGAACCAGTTGAAGTCTGCACGTGAGGAAATTGAGGATCCAGTTGCACAAGGAGGCATTGAGGCCAAGGTCTTGAAGCTTATTGGTTAGTTTTGACGGGAATGATAATATTGAATACTGAGTTGTATTCAATGAAGAGCATCCTGATGTTCAAAGTTCAAAATAAATTTTATTATCAGTGTACAAATATGTATCCACATATAACCCCGAGATTCACTTTTCTGCATACTCAGCGAATCTATAGAATTGTAACAATGAAAGATCAACCAGAAGAAAACAAATTGTCCAAATGCAAATATAAATAAATAGCAATAAATAATGAGAGCATGAAATAGCAAGATAAAGAATCCTTAAAGTGAAATTATTGGTTGTAGGGACAACTCAATGGTTGGGCAAGTGAGTATAGTTTTATTCAAGAGCCTGATGGTTGAGGGGTAGTAACTGTCCTTGAACTGGTGATGTGAATGTGGTTAAGAGACTACTAGACAGGTATATGGAGGAATTTAAGATGGGGGGTTATATGGGAGGCAGGGTTTGAGGGTTGGCACAACATTATGGGCTGAAGGGCCTGTAATGTGCTGTACTATTCTGTGTTCTATGTTCTATGTTTTGCTGTTGTTGTTTTGTTGCTTGTTGTGTTGTGTGTTATTCTGTTGAACATTGTGGGTGTACTATATCAGCGCTGGAATGTGTGGCAACACTTGTGGGCTGCCCCAGCACATCCATAGCTGTGCTGGTTCTTAAAGCAAACAATGCATTTCACTGTGTAATTTGATGTACACATGATAAGTAAATCTGAATTTGAATGTGAATCAAAAAATAGTTGAAGGACTGCTTGGAAAATGAACAGGTTTCTTTCTCCCATTATGGTAGAAAGTGTATACCTTCAAACTTTCTAAACAGGACCACCTGGTGAACTAACATCTTTGACTATTGATGAGAAACCAGTCTTAGTCGAACCTGAATGAAAACTCAGAGATTCAAGCAATGAATCAACAGTTTCTGGTATTTGATCATTCTGTCGGACAGTGTTTGATCAGTATGTTCAGACTGGATCTACACTCAGAGGTATTTTGGTTATCCAAATAGCTGTACTGATTAAGATCTACCTCCTGTTCTGCCAGTAATCTGCACTTCACATCTTATTCTGCAAGACCTTGCACAAATGAGTCAGCCTGCTACAGAAACATAATTTAGTTTTGTAAATATAAAAATAGAAGGCACCATTGTAGAGAATATTGAGTTGAATATCCCATTCATCTTTAAACCTATTACATTTTTTCATCAGTATTTCTGCTTTCTTTCTATCCCGACTCACATCGCAGACTGTCAAGCAAGTTCTCTAATTCCTTTCCAATTTTAGCTAGCAATTTCTCTTTGATCTCACTTTTGCCTATTTTACACTCTTCCTTCAATCTCTGACTCTTTGTGTTAAGATGCTAACTGATTGTGACATTACCTTTTGTACCGCAAGACCGAAGCAATTCTGCTCAGAAAATTCCCCTTGCGTGGCCCAAGTATAAGTATGCCACGCATGGATATGACATGATTTCATTTATTTTCAATTGGGTGGCAGTTTTCTTGCACTAAAGACAAAACCAATTACTCCATGATGAGTTCAGTTTATTACAAAATTATCGAGAATGCGTTCTCCAAACACATCATCTCATTTTTGTATGAGAACAGTTGCTGACAGTGCAAAGGCCTGATTAAGTTTAATTGTATTCTGTAAACTCACTAGGGTCTGTAGGGTTTCTAACCTAAATCTATGTGTTGAGTACTGAATGGTCCTGACAGCTATTAAAAAATGCACATGTTTCACATTACACAGCATCTGCAGAGATTATGTGGTATAAATTTTTAATGTTAAATATTATAATGTAGGATTTGAGAAACGTGAAGAGAGACAGACAGCATTTCATTGATTGCATAGCTTGTTTTGAAGCCTGACTATTGTCACAATCCCTGATGTCAGAATTATCTTTTTTTATTCAGTGGAAATAGGATTATTAAACCTTGATTTTTGTGGGAAGGAACAGCAGCAACAGCTGAAATTTATGCTGCATCCTTAAAATAGCAAAATTTGGTTACAAAAGGCGCATTACAAAACAAGCATTTCTTGCCAAGTTAAATAATGCAGTACTAGGATAGGTGAATAAAAACTGGGACAAAAACGTAAGTTTATAAAAGCATCTTCAAGGAGGAATGAAAGCTGGGAAGCTGTCAGGAAAAGGTTACTGATATTGGGTCTCTGGGACATAGTAGATGAGGCAAGTCCTCCATCCAGTTGTGCTGGTAGTGAAATGGTTCTGATGAAGGGTCATTAACCTGAAACATAAGTTATGTCTGCCTCTCCGTAGATGCTGCCTGACCTGCTGAGCATGTCCCGCAGTTACTCATTTTGTTTCAGATTACCAGCACCCACATTTCTCGAAGTTCAAAGTTCAAACTAAATTTATTATTCAACTCCATATATGTCACCAGATACAACTCTGAGATTCATTTTCTTTTGGACATTCGCAGTAGATACAAAGAAACACAACAGAATAAAAAGCTACACCCAAACAAAGACAGACAAACAACCAATGTACAAAAGAAGATAAACTGCAAATGCAAAACAAAAATAAATAATAATGATGAATAAATAAAAGAACATGAGTTGCTTTTGAAAATCTCTGATTTTCATTCTTTGGCATTTTTTTTGAACGGTTCAGTTTTACGGTTCTTCTTTGTTTCATGACTGTCTGTGGTGAAGATGAATTTCAGGGTTGTATATGTCATACATACATACATTACTTTGATAATAAATGTACTATGAATCTTTAAATCTTTAATTAAATCCAGGAATAGTTAAAAATAAGAATAGCATAGACTTCATGCAGCATCTTTGGAGAGGAGACAAACAGAAAACATTTCAGGCCAAGACCCTTCATCAGTCATGAAACCTTAGCTTTCATTGGCCTGAAATGTCAACTGCTTCTTCCTTTCCATAGATACTGCCTGACCTGTTGAGTTCCTTCATTATTTTGTATGTGTTACTCTGGATTTACAGCATCTTCAGGGGATCTTGGAACTGAGGGAGTTCAAAGGAGGAGGAACTTAAAAACACAGGAGGGAATTGTAAATCAATATTGGGTCTGCTTTGTGTTAATGTGCTTGGGCATATTTTCAGAGAAGCACTTGATAGACTTCTGGTTTCAGTACTTTCTGAAGTCTTGCACCATGGTTACAATAACTAGAATTGCAGGCAAAAGATTATGAAAATGAAGAAGGGCATTTTTGACAGGGTCTTGGTGGTGATTACAGATAAACTGGAGCAATATTTTAACCTTTAAATTTCATTCTGACTGATTGTAAGTATAATTTTCAGGTGTCAGGCGGTCCATAATAAACATCCAGTAATGGACCAATGTCTTCACATGCCTACCTACATTTAACATGGGTTGGTTGGTAACGGAAATCAAACCCAGGGATTTATACTTCCAGTTAATTTCTGGTTGATAGACCATAAACTATCTCAACAGTAAAACTGCCCAGCCCCATGAATATAGTTGTGATTAAGTTCTCCTCCTGTAATCACTGTATGTTATGTGGATTCTACTCTCACCTGACTGAAGTTTTTTCCTCTCAGAGAACTGTATTCTTTTTACTCCACTTTATCAAAGTCTTGGTGAGTGAATTCTAAGTGTAGTAACCTTACCTTCTATGACTGGACAAGGCATTCTAAGCAGTTTTAGCCATTGCTTTAGCAATATAACCCTCCTATCTCTTGCATCCATGTTTCCTCGACGAGCAACCTCCATGAATAAGCAATTCTCTCATGACTAGAAAGTATGATGGAATATCAATTCAAAGATGAATTTCAATGGATTGAGTGAGCTCGGGATTTTCTCTTTGGAGCGAAGGTTGATAAGAGGTGACTTGATAGAGGTGCATAAGATTATAAGAGGCATAGACAGAGTGGACACCCAACACCTTTTTCTCAGGGTAGCAAAGGCTCATACCAGAGGACAACGTTTTAAAATGAGTGGAAGAAAGTTTAGGGGAGTTGTCACAGGGAGTGTTTTACACAGAGAGTGTGGTAAGTCCTTAAAATACACTGCTGAGTCTAGTGGTTGAGACTGAATACATTACAGACAACTAAGAGACTCTTAGGTGGGCACATGGATGAAAGGAAATGAGAGGATTCCATGCTGTGTAGGAGGGAGAACTTAGACTGATCATGGAGTGGGTTTATATAGATTGACACAGCATCATGAGCCAAAAATCCATACTATACTGTACTGTTCTATGTCTATGTTCTAATATTCAGTGTCATCTGCCTGGGTTTAACCCTTCTCTCTCTCTCTTCCTATTGCTCATTGCTGCCGGAGGATAATACCGGAGTCTTGGATCTTGGGTAAGGTTTAATCAACACGGTTTGTGGTTGGACTCTGCAGTTCAAGTTACTTGTGTTTCTGGTTTCTCCTTTTTTTATTGCTATTTTGTGTGATATTGATTGGGGCTGACTGGCTCTGCGAACTGCAGTCAACAAATGACACAGATTTAAATTGAACTGAAGTAATTATTCCTGAACTGTTTCAATGACTCTGTGGTTTGATGTTTTATGTTCTGGTTTTTTTTTTTGCTGTTCGCATGATTTGTTTTTTTATGCACATTGCATGCTTGATGTTCTCTTTGAATGGATTCCATTCAATGTTCCCTCTAATTTGTTATGACCAGTCTGCGCAAAAATCTTGTGGTGTGCAATTTTTTTGCCCAGTGACAACAACATGTGTGCACTGAGTAATCTCTTCAATAAAAATCATATAAATAAGCCAGTTGTGAAATCTGCAGACAAATCATCACCAAACTCCACATTGTCAACACCGCCCGCATCAGAAACTGGAAAAGGAAATGTGATTATGTATGATCGTGAAATATACTAAACAAGCCAATGAGGTAGAGGGTGATGACCTTTTCTGCGCAGTTTACATTCCTTTGTGCGCTAGTAGCAAAAGATGTGTGCGCGGAACACATGCATACCTTAGAGGGAACATTGGTTCCATTATGTTACACACACAAAATGCTGGTGGAACACATCAGGCCAGGCAGCATCTATAGGGAGAAGCACAGTCAATGTTTCAGGCCGAGACCCTTCGTCAGTCTCGGCCCGAAACGTCGACTGTGCTTCTCCCTATAGATGCTGCCTGGTCTGCTGTGTTCCACCAGCATTTTGTGTGTGTTGCTTGAATTTCCAGCATCTGCAGATTTCCTCGTGTTTCCATTATGTTACTGGGTTTTGTGGTTTTCTTCTGAACTTCGAACTTTGATTTGCCCACATGAGTGATGTCATCCATTCCTTATGTAAAGTATAATAGAAATCTTTTTTTTTTACAATTAGTTCCTACCAAGTGTACTATAAGGTTAGAACCTTGCATCTGAATCCTGCTGCATAGTAAGGTGATCATTCTTTTAATCACTCTACAGTCTTCACAATTCCTTATTTGAATGAAAACTTCAGAATGATTTTTTGAAGACTTCTGTGAAGCAATGTGAAGCAACCTTTAACCCACTATCATGAACATTTTGATTCCCATTTTCTGCATTAAATGCACAGGTAGTCTCAATCTAGCCTGCTCTTCTTGCTTGTTACACCCACTATACCCACAACCACATGAAACTCTTTCAGACTGGGTCAAATTGAGCTGCAGGCCTCACGGCTTCGAACTGGAGCTATCCATGAGCAGTAACTAGACCTCAGGCCGTGGATCACAAAGTTCAAAGTAAATTTATTATCAAGTGACATATATGTCATCATATGAAGCTGAGCTTCACTTTCTTGGGGCAGAAGCTGATTCATACAATCCATCAGCTTTATGCCAAAGAATCCAGTGCAGTAGTCGCTCAGGGCACCATCGGGGAGTGGGTCCATACCTCTGTAGGAGTCCATCAGGGCTGCCTCCTCTCCCCCACTCTCTTCAACGTCTTCCTGAAACAGATCATGAGTGATGCCCTTGAAGATCATGTGGGCACAGTCAGCATCGGAGGGAGGAAGATCACAAACCTAAGATTTGCTGATGACATTGATGGGCTTACAGGAAAAGAGGACGAACTGGCCAACCTGGTCAGCCATCTTGACAGAGCCTCCACAAAGTTTGGAATGGCAATAAGTGCCGAGGAAACCAAGCTCATGGCAAATGCCAACGGTGCCATCACAACAGACATCTCAGTTGGTGGTCAGAAACTTGAGACAGTGCAGCAGTTCAAATACCTGGGGGCAATCATCAGTGATGAAAGATCAAGACCAGAAGTCCTGGCAAGAACCGCACAGACAATGACTGCACTATCCAAACTCAAGACAATATGGAGGGACAGCAACATCACCATGAAGTACAAGATCAGACTCCTGCGTGCATTCGTATTCTCCATCTTCCTGTATGCATGTGAGACATGGACCCTCACAGCAGAGCTACAGAGGAAGATACAGGCATTGGAAATGAGATGCTATCGTAACATCTTGGGCATCTCACACTTGGACGACATCACAACCGAGCAGGAACGCAAGACCATACAGCACCACATTGGCCCTCATGAAAGCCTTCTCACAACAGTGAAGAAAGCTGAGATGGTACGGCCACTTAACAAGATCCAGTGGCCTTGCAAAGACTGTTCTGCAAGGAACTGTGGAGGGGAAAAGAAGGAGAGGCAGACAGAGGAAAAGATGGACGGACAACATCAAAGAATGGACAGGGAAATCATTTGCAGTGACCCAGGCCCTGGCACACAACCAGGAAAGATGGAACAGAACTGGTGCGAAGCTTGTCATGACGGCACCCGGACGACTCCACTGGGAGTTACGGGCACAAGGCAAGGCAAGGCTTTTCCCATGGCTGGGTCTGGCCGCAAGGCAGCGGAGATTTAAAATCAGAGCTTTCCTACTCCTAGGCAGGCTGCCGTCCAAGGCTGATGAGCTCCACCTGCCCGAAGCAACTGATTTTAAGGCGCCAGTGGTCTATTTTTGCCCCTTTTCTTGTCAGTAGAAACAGTTCCGGTGGTTCCAGTAGCTAAGTCTCACATGAAGGCCAAGAGCTGGACTTGGTTGTCAAAGGCTGTTAGTGACACATACCATTTGGAGCACTTTATAGGTAGTGGGAGCTTATCCCCGCTACAACCCTCCCCCCCCCCCCCCCCCCCACGGCTATGACAACCTTAGGAATCAACTGTAGGAAGGTTGGGGTGAGGGAAAGATACTAAATTCTAAATATGAGCATAGTAACTTAACTATAATTCTACCATACCCTGCATTTACAACTGTACACGGGTTTAGTATTCTGTATCATTGAACATAACTGAAGTCTGATTTAGTTGTTAGATGCTCAGTGGGTATATTTTTATTTTATTCCATATATATGGTAAAATAAGGTAAACACACCCTCTTCTCGCTACTACCATCAGGGTAATTAGAAACCATTGGGTTTTTAACAACACCCCTTATAAGATTTGTGCTTTTTAACAAACTCATGGATTTTTAACACACTGGCAAAAAGCGGTATGGCAGGTAAACTAACAATTTATCACCTTTCTCATATTTCATTGGCTAAGTATTAGCATATGACACACGTGATGTAATTGTTTTAATTATGTAGCCTATTAACTTATTTATTCCTATCTAAGGAATTTTGCTTTCTTATTATAAAAGTGATAGATTTTTCAGAGGCACCATCTTGGCTTCTTTATTCCTTTGTCTTTGCATCCATACACCTCTTGTCATCGTTTGTCAGCTCTTTATTTAGTTTGTTTAGTATTCGTATGTTTAACCATATAACCATATAACAATTACAGCACGGAAACAGGCCATCTCGGCCCTTCTAGTCCATGCCGAAAGCTTACTCTCACCTAGTCCCACTGACCTGCACTCAGCCCATAACCCTCCATTCCTTTCCTGTCCGTATGCCTATCCAATTTGTTTTTTAAATGACAATACCGAACCTGCCTCTACCACTTCTACTGGAAGCTCGTTCCACACTGAGTTTGTTTGTACTCTAAAATAAACTGAGATCTTAGAATTAAGACTGCTCATCATTCCCAACTCTAAGGATCAGAAATAAAGCAGAGATCCAACACAGAGAGGATTCAGGAGCCTAAAGACCTACACTCATTGATTTAGGACAGGGGTTCCCAATTTTTTTATGCCATGGACCAATACCATTAAGCAAGGGATCCATGGATCCCAGGTAGGAGTCATTGTTTGAAGAGCATCCTCTAACTCTCCACCATAATTTTATGAATGAATCCACAACATTAATTTGTTATTGCTTTTTTGCACTATTTATTTATTTTGTAACTTATAATAACTTCATGTCTTTGCAGTGTACTGCTATGGCAAAACAGCTGATTTCATGGTAAGTCAGTGATAAAAAACCTGATTCTGATTTGTCTAAGTGCGTTATATGTGTAACCTTCCACATTTATTTTTTCCCTGTGTTTCTTACACAGGAGTCTTCCAGTTGATAGAAGGTTACCCAGGGGAAAGCAGGTGATGGATGTTGTCTCTGGTTAGCAAAAGGGTTCAGACCGTTCATGGTGCCTAGGAAAAAGTTTCTCTATGCAAGACTATCAGAACTTGTCTCTTGGAATGTATGCTTGCACGTTCATTTCAATTTTAGAATCTTTCCCGCTTTTGAAAGGAATCCCAAATTCTTTCAGCTGTCAGAAACTAATCCAGATTGCTGCAACATTCATGACCAAGTGTCTGTGTCCACTGTTGCTGAGCAACTACCAATAGCACTTCTGTTCCAGGAGTGAACGGACTTGGAACATGTGGACCAACTGCAAGACTAAGTTGTGGCAGATCAGTGATCATTTACAGCCATGGAAGAGATTAACCAAGCTTGTCACACCTGGATGAAACACCAGAAGGGTGAACATTGCCTCAGAGGAAGTGGTTTTGCAACAACAGAAAGCCGTCCATCAACTTCTAGGTGTGTCTTTCCTTTCGTGTTTCTGAGGCTCTGAGGTTTATGAAAATGTGGTGTGGCTTCGTAATTACTAGGAAGCATCACTTTCCATGCTGTACCCATATAGGAAACCCACAAATTTTTTCTATATTAGTCATCACAGCAAGGCCAACCATCCAGCACCAAGTGGTTCAATTCAATTGGTTCAACTTAATATCAGAGAATGTGTACAGTATACAACCTGAAATTCTTACTCTTCGCAGACATCCACAAAACAAGAACCCTGATAGAATGAAGGATTGAAGCATCACAACTCCCTCTCCTCTCCGCTTGCTCCAGCCCCCACCTCCCCCCACCATGCAAGCAATAGCAAAAGCCTGCCATTCCCACTAATCCCAGTTTATTCCTTGCACAGATCCCACCACTCACCTAAGGGCTAGGCACAATTTACAGAGGCCAGTTCACCTTCCATTCACACATTGCTGGGTTTTTTTTTGAGGAGAACAGAGCAGCTGGAGGAAATGTGTTGTATAATCCACACAGGCAGCCGTAGGCCACCTAGTTGGGGTCAAACCTAGGCCTCTGAGGCGGTGAGGTAATTGACGATTGGATTACTTTGTCATATTTGTCATACTTTTGAGTTGAGTATAGGAGCAAAGAGGTCCTTCTGCAGTTGTACAGGGCTCTGGTGAGACCACACCTGGAGTATTGTGTTCAGTTTTGGTCTCCAAATTTGAGGAAGGACATTCTTGCTATTGAGGGAGTACAGCGTAGGTTCACGAGGTTGATTCCTGGGATGGCGGGACTGTTATATGTTGAAAGATTGGAGTGACTGGGCTCATATACACTGGAATTTAGAAGGATGAGAGGGGATCTGATTGAAACATATAAGATTATTAAGGGATTGGACACGCTAGAGGCAGGAAACATGTTCCCGATGTTGGGGGAGTCCAGAACCAGAGGCCACAGTTTCAGAATAAGGGGTAGGCCATTTAGAACAGAGTTGAGGAAAAACTTCTTCACCCAGAGAGTTGTGGATCTATGGAATGCTCTGCCTCAGAAGGCAGTGGAGGCCAATTCTCTGGATGCTTTCAAGAAAGAGTTAGATAGAGCTCTTAAAGATAGCGGAGCCAAGGGATATGGGGAGAAGGAAGGAACAGGGTACTGATTGTGGATGATCAGCCATGATCGCATTGAATGGCGGTGCTGGCTCGAAGGGCCGAATGGCCTACTCCTGCCCCTATTGTCTATTGTCTATATGCATGAAGATATAGCCAGCCAGAAAGCTCGTTCCAAACACTGTGGTATAACAAAAGAAACTTATGTTTTGTAACTTCGAGACACTAAATTAATTCCAAGGAAGTCGCAAGAGTCTGGGAATGCAGTTTTACCTTCGTCTTTAAGATAGGTGTGCCTGTATCACGTGGTAACATGATGATGTATGCAATTAATGTATTTTTACATATAACCCATAATTAATTATTTAAATAAACAAGAATGCTTAAACAACAAAATTACTCCAACCTTATTGAAACGTTACATAGACGGCAGAAACAATAACAGAATTCAGAATGTAGTATTACAGTCACAGAGAGAGTGCAGTGCAGGTAGACAGTAAAGCATAAGAGTCACGATGAGGTAGACTGAGAGTTCTACCTGCCTCCCCATCGCATTCCTGTCAATAAAATTCAGTCAACGAAAGTTAATGTCAGATTAGAAATCCATCAGACATAGTATGGATTAGGTGAAATTACACAGAATTTACAATCCATCTCTGCATACTTTTATGTTCTACTTGACGTACAATGAGCATTCCTAAAGAGGAGGGTGTTATCCTCAAAAAGATGCCCACAAGAAAATGAATTGTATGTGGTGGCATGTATGTACTCTGATAATAATAAATTGACTTTGAACTTTGAACTTCCACCTATAAGTGAATGACACACCATTCAATTTTCCGGTTCCAGATCAAAGTCTCAATCCAGAGGTTCAAGACCAAAACTCCAAGATGACATTGGCGCCCCACTCCCAATCCAACCTGGAGTCATAGAGTCATAGAACACCTCAGCACAGAAACAAGGCCTTCGGCCCAGACTGGGCTGTTATTCTGCTTAGTCCCTTAAGCCTGCACTTGCAACATAGCCCACTGTACCTCTCCCGTCCATGTACCTATCCAAATTTCTCTTAAATGCTGTGTTATGATCCCAGCCCCCTCCTTTGTGAGAATCGCAAGAGCCCTAGTGAAGGGGGGTCAATGACCCAAGAGAAGAGAGAGATACGTGCGGTGTCCCTCGTTTCACGGCGAGGTAAAAGCTGGCTACTGTGGTCATTGTCTCTTGGAGACACCTTTGTGAATTGGGAACTGTACTACGTGTATACCCTCAGGGCAACGTGGGTGGAGAGACGGAGAGAGATTGCATCATCCCAACCTGATTGACATCTGAGACCCCGTGAGTTCAGATAAAAGAGGGGTTGTAAAGACGGCCCCCTCAGACGCACCAGAAGACACGCTAGAAATCCTGTGACAGCGTTTAATAGCGACAGCCGGTGGGGGGGCTCGTGTGCGTCCTTTCCTTGCCTGGGATTGGCGACCTCACCACGGAAGAACGGCTTTAGCTACAGGAGAGGCCACAAGTGAACGGCCACCCCCCAACGAGACTCCGACGGATCAAACTCATAAAGGTTGGAAAACCCGCCGGGTAACTGTTCCATTCCATACCTATCTCTCTCTCTCCAACAAAGTGCACCACCGCGACACCCAAAAGACGGCAGCTGGTGGAACTGCAGTGACCTCGAGAGACTTTTATATTTACATCGGACAATATATTACCCCTAGACAACGATAGAGCTTATTTCTTATTGCTTATTACTGTACCTGCGCTTTAGATTGAGTATTGATGACGTATGTTATCTGAATGTTTGTATTAACCTTATTTTTGTGCCCCTCTATAAATAAAAACTTCTAAAAAATAGTGCCATCAGACTTCAACGGACCTCTCTATCTTTGCTGGTAAGTGATCCAGTTACGGGATACGTAACAGCTGAAATCGATCCCACATCCACCACTTCTGCGGGCAAAGTCTTTGGTCTCTTACACTGTTCGAACAGAGCCCAATGTCAGCTCAAAGAACCATGCCTCACTTTCTGCCCAGACATGTTACAGCCTTCAGGGCTCAGCAATTTCATATAATTGGCCTTCTCAGTTAGTGGTAGTACACAGTTCTGGTGTAAGAATAGAAAATGCTACGGGTGGCTCAAAGGATTTGTGGGGGGGGGGGGAGGGCAGCCGTGATATCTCAGTGGATGATCTTTCGAGGAGGGGAATAATCTATCTGAAGCATTACTTGTGTTTCACTCTTCTTGGGTGTGGCCTGCTGAGTAGTTTCACCATTGTCTGTTTTTAGTTCAAGGTTTTCGCCAGGTTTGTCACCGAGGAAGTGCCGTATTGTCAGAAGGGCTATCTTTTGAATAAAATGTTACATCAAGGCTCTGTCTGCTCTCTCCCGTGCACCCCAGGGCACTATTTTGTAGAAGAAGGAAGTTACTTCAGAGCTCTGACAATATTTATTCCTCACTCACCATGATGGAATAAAAGGATTATTTGATCATTCACATAAGTGGGTTTGTTACACATCCTCTTTCCTGCTTTATCACAGTGAGTACTCTTCAGCACATCGATAGGTTTGCAAGATCTTTGCAATGTCCCGAAAGGGACACCATTTGTTTGGTATGTGCTGTGTCGTGTAACATGGGCGATCACGGTCTTTCCGTGACCGTGGTTGTTCTTGGCAAATTTTTCTACAGAAGTGGTTTGCCATCGCCTTCTTCTGGGCAGTGTCTTTACAAGACGGGTGACCCCAGTCATTGTCAATACTCTTCAGAGATTGTCTGCCTGGTGTCAGTGGTCACATGACCAGGACTTGCGATATGCACAAGTACAGCCATCCAGCACCTGCTCTCATGACTTCACGTGACCCTGACTGGGGGGTGTAAGGAGTTGCTACACCTTGATCAATGGTGACCTGCAGGCTAGTGGAGGAGAGGAGCACCTTACAACTCCTGTGGTAGAGACATACCTCCACCCCTCACCGAAAGGGGCATAAATAGCCCAATTATAATCTTGAGTCTTTTTAAAAATCTATTGCTTGAAATAAGCTGCCGAACAGCTGGAGCTCTACTTGTTAGGGATGTTTGGAGAAGAAGGGGGTAGGGTGAGGTGGCCGAGAGATCCAAAGTATTGACTTACAGGGGCCTCATCGAGTGCTAAGGTATTAAAAACCCGGTCAGCCGAGCTGTGGCCAGCAGCAGTCGCTCTTGGCCATTCCCCCCGGGTGCTCGGAAAGGAGAACAGCATGGGGAATGACGTCATCCTTGGAGCAATTGACATGGTTGTGCAAGAGGAAATCAGTCCTGGAATATGGCCAGTTAAATTTCTGGAGTGGTCCCACCATCTGTTTCCATGGCTTCACGTGACCCTGATACTGGAGGGGGGGGGTGGCCTGAGGAGTTGCCACACCTTGATCAAAGGTAACCTGCAGGCTAGCGGAGGAAAGGAATCATGTGGAGAAACCAAGTGGAAATCACCAGGTTACCATTTACCCAGAATTTGGAGTGGTTGGGTTTCTGGATTCGAGAAGAAGCATGGTTCAATCAAATGACTGGGCATTACCAATCTCCAGATTATTTCCTTTCCCTGCCCATCAATCCCTTGAGCATTGCTTCCCCTAAAACTGTATTTTTGTTCAATGTGTTGTTTGTTAGTGGTTTAATTGTTCATTTTTGTGGTCAATGGATTCATTCTGTAAAAAGGGGTTTAAAAAATGGTGTTAGTTTATCAGAACCCATCACACAATGCATTCCTTTCCTCTGGTTATTGTGAGCCTGGTAAGAAAGTTAAGCACAAATCTCACTACAGCTTACAATGTTGTAAGTTATTTTTGCATTAAAACACAGAATGACCGTAAAGTTCATTAATTCTAAAATGCTAAGATTGGGAGAGACTCTGTAGAAATGTAAGTTCTTCCTTTCTTTAAAGACTTGTAAAAATGCTTGGGCCTTACTTATTTGCTATGAAATTTTCAGCAGGCATGTAACCAGCAGGTAGATGACCTTAAGTTTTTTTTTGTTCTGTAAAGTC
Source organism: Hemitrygon akajei (assembly GCF_048418815.1). Taxonomy (NCBI): domain Eukaryota; kingdom Metazoa; phylum Chordata; class Chondrichthyes; order Myliobatiformes; family Dasyatidae; genus Hemitrygon; species Hemitrygon akajei. The sequence goes on from NC_133137.1 coordinate 18,564,044, forward strand.
TCCCAACTTCTGCTCTAAAGACACAGGTGTAGGGACTCCTTAATTTCATTAGGCAGACATCACCCAGACTGTTAAGGGTTAAGTTCGCCATGTATGTTACGTGTTACTTTGTACGTTATTAAGTTTTGCAGTCGGGGTTTTTTCATATATATGAAATTGCCATTTGTTTGCGGTGGGAATGAAGTGTACGTTGGAAGTAATTACACGCCTGTCGATTTTTGTTGACACTTCTATACAGGCAACATTTCTAGGGTATACATCAAGCAGCAGAAACTTTAATTAATTGTTACAATTGATCTGTAATTCTTCTTTCCATATGACAACAAGATAATAATTTGCGCAGAAGATTTGTCTGAAGCCATCTCCACACAACGTATCCACTGGAGTCTATTCTGTGGAATCAGAGACCAACCTTTTCTTATCTCCAGAAAGGAACATTATATTACACTGGGTTCCCCCTTGTTTCCCCTGATAAAGCATAAAACCTGGACTATTCCAGGAAATTTTATTCCCCCAGTGAGGTCGAAGCCAGACAAGACATGAGATCAATTGAGATATTTTATTTCTACCCTTCAGTGATCTGTAGTCCATGCTTCCCTCCCCCCCCCCCCCCCCAGCTATACAGTTGTACTTGTGCAAGCCATTGCCAGAATCAGGTGGGCAGCACATTAACATATGCTAATCAGGCTCCCATTCATGAGAAAGCTTAATAGAAGCAATGTGTGGTCACTCAGGCCCAGGGAACACGTCTGACCAAAGACCTGCCCAAAAAAAGGAGCCTTTCCTTTTTGTGATCATGGGAAGAGTGAGAGACCCAGACACAATAGCTATGTCCTATCATTGGCTGCCTCGTTTTCAGTGGTTGGTGGCCTAAATTCTGAAATTCCAACCATAAACCATTCCAAATCTCCACTTCCTTGAGTTAAAACCCACCTCCTGGGCCAATCTGCCCAATATAACCTTCTTCACTCCACCATTCAGCTTTGACCAACTGCTCAAAGTGAAGCAGCTTACGATGCTTTTTATTCTGCGTTAAGTCTGTTCGCCAACTTGGTCGGATAGGTTTGAGCAGGGATTACGTTTAGACAGGAATGCCCAAAGTAACTGAAGTGTTGATGCAGCTGATACTGGTGAAATAAAGCAAGCCAGCTGTCACAGTTGGGTTGGCTGATAGCTTTTGTACTGTCCAGAACAGCTGAGGAAATAATTAAGTATGTGATTTGAGAAAAGGAAAATATGCCATTCTCTGATGATTCTTTTAATCATTTCATCTTCCCTGTGATTTTTGTCTCATCAATTAACTCAAAGTCTAACGTTCAAAGGACATTTATTATCAAAGAATGTATGCAACCTTGGGATTTGTCTCCTCACAGGCAGCCGCAAAACAAAGAAACCCAGAAGAACCATTAAAAAAGACTGTCAGACGGCCAATGTGCAGGATGAAAGAAACACAAATCGAGCAAGCATGTGACATCCAGCCCTGAAATTCACGAAAGTGAGTCCACAGCCACGAAGGCAGTCATCGCTGCAGCCGAGCCAGGTGCCCATTGGTTGCAGGCCACAGCCTCAGTTCAGTGCAGAGACGAGTAAACCTCGCTGAGCAGCGAGCTGAACACCAGCCCCTCCCTCGCCTCCAGCCCCGACACCGTGACTTTTCAATCTGGCCCGACGCCTCAGTCGGCCAAGCCTCGGGTCCTTCCTCACTCTCAGACCCAGGCCTAGGCCCCGCCACCCCAGATCTGCCTCGCCTCCACTTGCCTCTCCTGCATTGAATCACTTCCAGCAATGGCCAAACATTGGCTTATTACTTATTCATACATCACACTCTTTGTCACACTTAATAGTGCGATGGTTGAATCTGAAGCTCTCCTTCTAAATGAGATGTATTACATCATACAACATTAACTGCACAAGCCATTACGCCTCGTCTCTATCCGCCTCTCTGTTAGTCATTAGAAAATCCCATGGCACGATTTTAGCAGCATTCTTTTCAGTGTACTGGCCATAAACAATATTAATAAGCCCATAAGAATTGCAGAAATAAGCTATTCGCCCATCAGATCTGTTCCACTCAACTCCATTCTACTGCCTTCTCCCCAAAACCTTTGACTCCCTGTCTGAGCAAGAACCTATCAGCCTCCCCTTTAAATATACCCAATGACTTGGCCTCCACTGCCATCTGTGCCAATGAATTCCACAGGTTCACCACCCACTGGCTAAAGAAGTTCCTCCTCATCTCTTTTCTCATGGGCATCCTCTTCCGAAGCTGTGTCCCCTGGTCCTAGGCTTCCTCACTATTGGAAGCATCCTCTCCACATCCACTCTATCTAGGCTTTTCAATATTCAGTACAGTTCAAGAAGAATTTCCGCCCCCCCCCCCCCCATCCTTCTAAACTCCAGTGAGTACAGGCCCAGAGTCATCAAAAGCTCCTCCTACATTAAACCTTCTCTGAACCTTCTCCAGTGCCAACCCATCCTTTGTCAGACAGGGGACATAAAACTACTGTCAATGCTCCAAATGTAGTCTGACCAATGTCTTATAAAGTCTCAGCATTATGTCCATGCTTTTATATTCTAGACCTATCAAAATGAAGTCTAACATCGTATTGCCTTCTATTATGATATTAAACATCAGTTTACGCAATAATTATCACATAGAACTTTTAGTAATCTTGCTGTGTGGAAATTAGCTGTCATGTTTCCTCCATTACACAATTACCTGATTGGCTGTGAAAGCAGTTCGAAATCATGAAAGGTGCTATAAGAACAGTGGCTGAAACAAGAGGTAATACTGGCCTCAAGTGGAGGAAGATGAACAGAACAGCAACAGTTACTGGTGGTTAAATTGGAAACAAAATCCATCACAAGACTTCCAGGGCTTTCACATACTGGTGAAATTAAATTCCGGCTTCAACGGATCCACAGAATTAAACAAATTTTCAAAAAAAAAGAACATTTTTTTGAACTTCAACTTGAACCAAGTTGACCATCTAACTTACAACATTCCACAACTTTATCACCAGATTTATTGTAAAATTTAATGACATCTCGGAAAGTCTCTAATTATGACTAATCATGGTGAATCCAAACTTAATTGAACTCTACTACTTTAAGTGGACTTTGATAAGTGAACAAATACTTTGATGCCGAAGCTGTGGAACTAATTTTTCAGTCTGAAGCCAGAGTGGTAGCACTTTAATGGGTCTGTTATATTGTGTGGTATTTTGCCATTCGGGTGGTGGGGCGGAGATACGTCTCTACCAAAGGAGGTGTAAGACGCTCCTTCCCTCCACCAGCCTGCAGGTCACCCTTGGCCAAGGTGTAGCACCTGCTTAACCCCCTGATCATGGGAGCAGGAGGTGGATGGTCATATGAGCAGCTGGTGCAGATCACAAGTCCTGGTTATGCGACCACTGAGGCCAAGCAGACAATCTCTGAAGAGTATTCATAATGGCTGGGGCCACCTGTTTTGTAAAGACACTGCCCAGAAAAAGGCAATGGCAAACCACTTCTGTGGAACAAGTTGCCAAGAACAATGACGGTCAAGACCATGATCACCCACATCATACGACACGACAGATAATGAAAGAATGATTTTGGGGTGCAAGCATTCTCAGCCGCAGTAATTCCGGTCCCAGTGATCTCTGCTGTTACAACCTACACCATGTAGCCCTTGGAATTCATTTTAGCCTTCTACATGCTTCATGAATCACAACAGGTTGCACAGAGCCTCACAAGATTGACAGAGTGATGTAAACAGCCTTGTTTTACAAAATTAAGCATCAGGGTCTGAATGCCGGGTGGCAAAGTTATTGGAACAAGACTCTGTCACGTTTGTTTGAATATCTCTCCATCCAGGTATGACAACTAACAAAGGAAGCTGAGGGAAAAGGTATCCAGATCTCCTTCCAGGTTGCACAGCCCTGAGAAGCCAACCTTCCAAGCTAACAAAGTGGAAAATGAGGTCTCTGTACAATTCAGCAGAATGCAGAACCACCAACTATTCCATTTCCTCATTTAACAAGTCGTAGTTATGCAGTAATGGATCCTTATTCCCAAAGGCTTTCACTTGCTAAAACATTGGACGTCAGGATATATCTAAAGTCAGGTACTTCTTTTAAATTTATAGAGTATCAGCATGGAACAGGTCCTCCTGTCCCTCAATCCATGCTGTCCAGTGATCCCCTGATTTAATCCTTGCCTAATCACAGGACAATTTACAATGACTAATTGACCTATGAACCAGTACGTCTTTGGGCTGTGGGAGGATACCTGAGCACCTGAAGGAAACCCATGCGGTCACAGAGAGAATGTGCAAACTCCTTACAGGCAGTGGTGGGAATTGAACCCAGGCTGCCCACACTGTAAAGCTTTGTGCTAACCGACACACTACCACACCACCCCAAACTGATTACTCTTATCATATTTATGTAAGACCATATGACCAGAAGACAGAGGAGCAGAATTAGGCCATTCAGCCTATCGAGTCTACTCCACCATTCTATTATGCAGATTTATTTTCCCTTTCAACACAATTCTCCAGCCTTCTCCCATACCTTTGATGCCCTTACCAACTACCTATCAAACTCTGCTTTAAATATACCCAATGATTTTGCCTCTACAGCCATCTGTGTCAATGAATTCCACAGATTCATCACCAATTCCCAACCAGTACATTCACCATCACGATGATGCTCGAAATCGTTTTCTAACTCACTCTAAAGTATATGGAACTTTTACTTTTTTTCTACTTAGGGAGTAAATTGCTCTCCAATACTGATGACCTTCTCTTACTTCACTCCTGATCAGAGAGGTAGTTATTTATTGGTGTTGTGTGGCTAGGTTGGGCAACGTAGGAGCTGAGGATGGAGCCAGAGTGGTGGTGGAGTTACTGGTGCAGATGGGGATATGGCATGGGATGTTGGTTCAGGAGATGTTGTGGAGTGACGTGTGGAGAGAAGATAGCCACAATGTTGGATGATACAGTGGTAGGATCAAGGTGATGGATGATGAGATGGTAGGTAATGGGTATGAGGTGGTATGGGTACGAGCATGATGGTAGGATGTGAGGAAGTGGTATAGAATGAAGCTGATTCTTATCGTGGACTAGGTTTTCAGGATCGCAACAGCATCCAAGTCAAGTCCAGTTCCCATATCTCCCAGTCCTGATGTATATACATTGAGAGTGGAACCAAGGATAATGTTTCCCTTCTTAGCCTGGAGCTTCTGTACCAACAGTACAACCCTACAACCAGCCAATTTAAGGCCACAGAGCTCACTGGTTTGTAGAGCAAGTTCTTATCTAGTTTGGTAACCTGCTGGCCTTGGCATATAAACTCCAGAAGTATATCTCTGTCAAGCAAACTTCTCCACCAAAAGTTCAACTCAAAATAACTCCTACTGGTTATACTCTCCCCTGCTTCTTCATTACAGCTAGAAGTAAGGAGTACCCCTTCGGTCTACAACATCAATAGTATTTTATTAGGAGCAGTGAACAATGGGAATATATTTCACGAGGTGTTAAATCTCTTGTGCAATTTCTATCCTAGTAAACTGTACACTGTGACATTACCATAATAATAATGAAATAAGCACATTGTAATTAAAGGTAATAATGGGTTTAGTAAATGACTTAAACTAATGGGCATAAGATTTTAGAGGATTATATTATATACTTAACATGCTGAACGTATTCCTATAATAATCTAATGTTCATTACCCCCCACCACCACTACTTTATCATTTCCTGTCAGAGTCAACTTATGTACAGACATTCCTGTGACTGGCGTCACTTTATTTATTTACTTTTTTATTTATTGAGCAGAATAGGTCCTTCCAGCCCTCTGAGCCAATCCCTGATTTAACCCTAGCCTAAACAATTAACCTACCAACTGGGACGTGTTTGGAATGTGAGAGGAAACGGAAGCACCCAGAGGAAACCCACGGGGAGAACGCGCCAGCTCCTTACAGGCAGAGGCAGGAATTGAACCTGTATTGTAAAGCCTTGTCCTAACCGCACCACCGCGCCGCCCCAGTGGGTATGAATGTATAAAAGCAATCTTATGCATTTATCGTAATTTTGTTCTTTTACTATTGTTTTTATTGTTTTATTCTGGGGTTTTTTAAGCTTTATTGGATTCATGGTAACAACTATTTCATTCTCCTTTTCACTTGTACACTGGAAATGACATTAAACACTCTTGATCTTGATCTTGTCAATTACTCAGCCCATCATTGCCTTTAATTCCAATATGCTTATCACCCTGTTATTCCCAAGCATTACTACGTCTCACAGGTACAAGTGTGTTTATGCAAACAGATGAAAAGATGAATTATTTCTAATGTTGCTCTTAAGGCCAACCACTCAATCTAAAATCCAGCCTTACGTACACTGTCTTGCTAAGTCTCCATTATCCAGTATACATCGCTGATGCATTATAAGCTTAAATAAATTCCTCTCTGACATTCCGATACTATGCAGCAGAATGAGAAGGGGAGGAAAGAGCTGTTTAGAGAAAGCCTGACAGGGCGACACACTTATACACTACGCCAAACCATTAAAGAGCGAAAATCTTTATTTTTCCACGAGTGATTTATGAGTTCTTAGATAAATAGTCAATCAAACAGTCTTTAAAGTCTGCTAAAATTATACATGTCATAAAAAAAAAACATTTGTAGTCATTCACTTGAGGGCAATTTACTTATCTTGGGTTATAACTTGATAATTTTGTTTTCAAGGTTTGGGAAAATCCCATGTCACTGGCTGGTCAGTGTACAAGGCTGTTCTGTGAAGATTTCCTTTGATAATTCGGAGCACTCACGAAGTTCAGCTTATGATCTCAAGATTTTTCGCCCAATCCCAGAATGTTCTGACAGCAAAATCACTCAGCAAACCCTGCAGATGGGTCTGTGCTACCTCAGGGAGCAGGCATGAATCATTGATATTACATACCTAAATAGATTCGAGTGATTATTTCAGATTTGTGCGTTTGACTATCGCGTTGCTTAGTTTTACTTGTAGGGATTACAAATGCTGTCAGTCCATATATACAAGATTTTTTATTACTTCATCTCATAACATTCAAGAATGTGGAAAGTCATACTGGGATGTAATGATACCGATGAGGGAAAACTTCTTCACTCAGAGGGTCATGAGAGTGTGGAATGAGCTGCCAGCACAAGTGATGTATGCAAGCCCAGTTTCAATGTTTAGGAGAAGTTTGGGTAGGCACATGTATCATAGAGATATGGTCCCAGTGCAAGTCCATTGGGGTAGGCAGGTTAAATGGTTTCAGCATGGGCTAGATGGGCTGAAGGGCCTGTTTCTGTGCTGTACTTCCATGACTCTATCTACAAATAGGATTTCTCGTGTTTACCAATTGGATTGCTGTTTTGTATTACAGTCAATGGAAATGCCATTTGAAACAAATCCCAGTGAATCTTTGTGCATTTTCTCTTCATGGTCCTGTAATATGTTTCAGTTTAAACATCTCTTTGAAGTTACTGAGTGAACAACAATATGAGAAGGCAGCACAGTGTTCAGCTTGTAGAGCTTCTGCCTCATAGCACCAGCAATTTGCATTCAGTTCTGGCTTCTGGTGCTTGTGTGTGGAGGTTGCATTTTCTCCCAATCACAATGTGGGCTACTCCAGGAACTTCAGCTTCCTCTCACATCCCAAAGACAAGAGGATAGGTAGGTAGAATTCTAGAGCAGGGTTTCCCATCCTTTCTTACACCAACCAGCAATAGCATTAAGCAAGGGGTTCGTGGATCCCAGGTTAGGAAACCCCAATCTAGAGAGCGTTAAGAGAATAGGTTACAAGGAAAATTAGTAAGAGGATAGGATTGTTCTGTGAGCTTGCATTGACACAATGGGTCGAATTGCACCCATCTAAGTTGTAATATGAGATAGAGCCTGATTTTACCTGCTAATTCGAATCAGAATGTCTTTCAAAGGAAGATCTACTACCCTCGGCCCCCTTCCCATCCAGGAAGAAAGTGGCTACGTTTTATACATATTTCATCCTCCCATCAGGGAGGAGGTACAGGAGCCTGAAGGCACGCTCTCAACAATTCAGGAACAGCTTCTTCCCCTCTGCCATCAGATTTCTGAATGAACATTGAACCCGTGAACAATACCTCAATACTTCTTTATTTCTCTCTTTGCACTGTTTATTTTAATTTAACTTGTTTAATATTACTATGTATTGCAATGTACTGCTGCTGCATAGCGACAAATTTCATGACATCTTCAAGCAGCGATGCCTCAAAAGGATGGTGTCCATCATTAAGGACCCCATCACCCAGGAAATGCCTTATTCTCATTGTTACCATCAGGTAGAAGGTACAGAAGCCTGAAAGCACACACTCAATGATTCAGAAACAGCTTCTTCGTCTCTGCCATCCAACTTCTGAATGGACACTGAATACATGAGCACTAGCTCACTATTTCTATTTTCTATTTTGGCACTATTTATTTAGCTACGTTTTATATATATATATATATATATATATATATATATAACATATATGAAACATATATCATGACATATGCCAGTGATGTTAAACTTGATTCTGATTCTGAACCAAGTTACAGTCAATGACCCAAACAGAGATCATCTTTATTCTACTTTGCTTGAAAGCTTTGGGAACAAGTGGACTTGTGTGTGGTCAGAAACCGAATTTTGGAGCAACAAAAAAAATGACAGAGAAAAAAAAACTAATTAAAGGCAACTTTCATGAACAGTAAAATGGTTAGAAACTGAGGAAGGATTTATAGGAAGATTATATATAAAATAGTTAAATAAGTACAAACGTAGTTGAAAAAGTAGTGAGATAGTGTTCATGGGTTCAACGTCCATTCAGAGGGGAAAAAACTGTTCCTGAATCCCTGACTGTGTACCCCTCAACAAAAGACAGAATGACAATGCCTAAGTGCCAATGATCTTTGCAGTACTCATGACTTGCTTTTTTTCAAACTTCTTAATTACTGTGAGTCATAAGAATCTATTATACAAATCTAGTATTTGATACTAAACCAGAAATGTCATGATACTGAGTATAACAAAAGGACTTAACGCTTAGAAAATTTTCAGAACAGCTCTGGGAAGAAAAATTGATCTCTGATTTTTATTTTTCTTTCCCAAACAAATCCAACAAATTCCCACTTAATGTGTGCAACAAAAGTTTTCACATCCAGCAAGCAGCTATGGGAGACTGTCCCCATGGGGCATGTGGAGTGATGGTTGAGGTACCACCTCTCCAAGTGGGAGAAGCTCGCCAACTCCCTTGCCTGCTAAGATTGATGTCAATGGTTCAGCAGCCTTGATCACATTCAACTATTGCCAGTGAGGCCAATGACTTGGTTTATCAAAATTGTTTAATTTTTAAGAATCACAAGCTGTGGAATTTTTTAGAGGCCTCTCTGTTTTTTTGAAGTAGCATAATTTGGTGATTCAGCCCCAAATGCCAACTGTTTACTCTTTTCCATAGACGCTGCCTGAGCTGCTGAGTTTGTGTGTGAATTTTAGATGGTTGTTTGGTGTTGCATAATAGGCCTTTGTTCCAAACAACAGCGTTGACAGAAACATCCTGGTTGCAACTTGCAGTAACACCTGGAAACCATTGATGTGTGAACCTCATGGCTTGTTTTGAAAAGTAGTGCTTACTTCTTCAGGAGATATGGCAACACTGCCCTCTTCCTCTTGCATCACACCTTTACAGGCCCAAAAATGATTTATATCCACCCTCTGAACACTGCAAACTTGCCACGCTCCTCCACTTGGGGAAGGGAACAATGAATAGGTGACTGGATATACATTGGTCAGCAGAACGCTATAGGTTCAACATAAAACCAGGAGAAGCATTCACACCGTCCCAGTGACAGCCCCAGTTAAAACAGCCCCTTTATTTTGGCTAAAATATTCATTTTAAGAGGACTAGAATATAAGAGCAGGAATGTGATGCTGAGGCTTTGTAAAGCCACACTTGGAGTATTGAGAGCAGGTTTGGGCCACTTATCTAAGAAAGGATGTGCTGCCATTGGAGAGGGTTCAGAGAAGATTCACGAGAATGATTCCAGGGATGAAAGGGTTAATGTGTGAGCAGAGTTTGATGGCGGTGGACCTGTGCCTGCTGGAACTTAGAAGAATGAGGGGAATCACATTGGAATCTACCAAATATTGAAATACCTAGACAGAGTGAATGTGGAGAGGATGAGTCTAGGACCAGAGGACACAGCCTCAGAATAGAGGAAAGTCCATTTAGAACAGAGATGAGAAGGAATTTCTCTAGCCAGAGGGTAGTGAATCTGTGGAATTCATTGCCATGGATGGCTATGGAGGCCAAGTCGTTGAGTATATTTAAAGCAGAGGTTGATGGGTTCTTGGTTAGATGGGGCATGAAATGTTATGGGGAGAAGGCAGGAAAATGCGGTTGAGAAGGATAATAAATCAGGCATGATGGAATGGTGGAGCAGGTTTGATGGGCAGAGTGGCCTAATTCTGTCCCTATGTCTTATGGTTTTATGGTCTAAAGAAATAGAACACTGATGTATGTTGCTGGACTACTAATCCTGAGAACTGATTTCAAATTTTATTTTCACAACTATGGAATTCCAATTCAGTTAATAATCTGCATTAAAAGGCTAGACTACCCAACCATTGTAAAAGTCAATCTGGTTCACCAATGGTCTTCGAGGAGGTAATCTTCCATCATTGCCTGGTCTGGCCTCTGTGACTACACCCACCAGTGTGGCTGGCTGTTAAATGCCCTCTGAATTACACTCTCAAGCCATTCGTTTCAAGGGCAATTAGGGAAGGGCAATAAATCCCAGCCTTTCCCGCAACACTCAGATCCTTAAAAATCTGAGAATTAAGGGAGAAAGTTATGTCCTTGCAGAGGATGTAGGAGTTACGTATCCATAGTCTATTTGCTTTGTAATCTGTGTCGAGCGCTTAATATGCTTACTGTGGTAACTAGTCACATGAGTGGGGGTGTGGTAAAAGCAAAGGGAATCAGTTACGTATGTTTGCTTATTTTGCGCAGTTTGTAGCTTGGGACTGGAGGAGGTGTATCTTTTGCTAACCGCTGAGATAATGCTTAATATCACTGAATAGTGCTCAGCTTACACTTGGGCACGCTTAAGTTTCATCACTTCAAGTTTGCCTGTTTACTAATTGCTAATAATGGATTGAATAAAGGGTTCGACATTTGGAGCAATCATTGGAGCTGTGAGCATGTCATGCAAGTATAACAGTCCATACGGCTGCAGGCTAGCGGTTTGTTTTGATTTTGGATTAATTTTCCCGCTACAGAGGAGTTCTATCATCTGTTTCAGACAAGCCAACTGGGCATCTTTGGCGGAGCAAACTTCAAACCGTCAGTTATCGCCAACATGTTGCTTCTTAAAGTAACAGTCCGACATATTGAAAAGAACAGCAGGCCCCAGGGACCAAATAGTGCTCTTATTGCATTTTACTGTTCTTCCACATCCCCAGAAAGTTCTCTTGAAGTATGTGAACTACACAGATACAGGGAATACAGCAAATAATATCTGCACAGCAAGCCTCCACAAAGAATAATGCAATAATGATCTGATTTTAAAACTGATGATTCAAGAAAAATATTGGTAACGGTACAATCTTTTTCTTTGGAATGGTACCAAGGGCAATGGATTATACTCCCTCTGAGATGCCTGTTGTGGAATGTGGTATTCATTTGTTGCTTTGGCAAAATATTTTCTAATTTATATCCCACTGTTAAACACAAGCACCCTTATAATACTTCCAAAGTTCAAAGTAAATTTTAATATCAAAGGGCTTTATCCATGATGGACGGGGCCATATGTAAGGTTTTCTGTTCAAGGCCCTTGGTGTTCCCATGCCAGGCTGTGATGCAACCTGCCAATTTACTCTCCACCACACAGTTATAGAAGTTTGTCAAAGTTTTAGATGTTGTGCCAAATCTTCTCAAACTTTTAAGGAAGTAGAGGCCCTACCATGCTTTCTTCATAATCACACTTATGTGCGAGGCCCAGGAAGGTCCTCCAAAATATAACACCTTGGAATTTGCTAACCCATTCCACCTCTGATTCTCCAGTGATGACTAGCTCATGGACCTCTGGTTTCCTTCTCCTGTAGTCAATAATCAGCTCCTTTGTCTTGCTGACATTGTGTAAGAGGTTGTGGTTATGACAGATTTTCAATCTCCCTCCACTTGCTTGTTCTCTGACGATCTGCATTGATCACCTGTCATGGATCATCCGATGAGATGATGATAATCTTAACTTCAGAAAGATGTACTAACATGGTCCTTTGTGCTTTCTGACAACATCTTCCACAAATGAATGCAACTTACAGTAATTTGCTGTGTGATAATCTGAGAACGGAATCAGAGGATGACACACTCCCCTTGAGACATAGACATCATCAGACGTAGACATCATGGGTTAGCAACTTTAAGGATGAAAGAGAGAGGCTGTATGGGGAGAAGGATGGGACCAATATAGCTAGTGAAAGAGCCTGGATATTCTCTTCAGTAGGATAGCTACCAGCGTGGGTGGTGGGAATGGTTGAAACACTCGCTAGGAACACCGTAAGAAGAACCCAGCAGGTGGCGTTCTAAATGGTTTATCCCCCCCCCCCCCCCCCCGTGGGAATTCTCACTTAATTGAGCAACACACAGAGAAAAATCTTGCCCGCAGGATAGTTGTATGCTCCTCTGAGGGATGTGGGTCTGCAGGGAGACCTCCAGTGTCCCTGACGACTACAGCTGCAAGAAGTGCATCCAGATGCAGCTTTTAACACGTCATTAAGGAGATGGAGTGGAACTGGACGAACTCCAGATAATTCGGAAGGCCAAGGGGGTGACAGGCAGGACGTGCAGAGAGGTAGTTACACCCCAGGGGCAGGATGACAGGCCAGAGCAGAGTACCCCAGTGGCCATCCCACTCAACAACAGATACACAACTTTGGACACTGTTGACCTGGCAGAGAGAACTCACAACAGTCAGGTCTCCAGCACTGAGTCTGGCTCTCTGGTTCAGCAGGGAAGGAGGAAGAAGAAGCGAATTGTGATGATAGGGAATTTGTTAGCTGGGGGAACAGAAAAGGGGTTCTGTGGATGAGAATAAGATTCCTGGATGGTACATTGCCTCCCAGTTATCAAGTCATCAGCACTCTTAAGTGGGAAGGTGAGCAAGAGGTAGCCACAAATGACCTAGGACGGAAGAGGGATGAGGTTCTACAAAGTGACTTCAGGGAGTTAGGTGCTAAGTTAAAGGACAGGACCTCCAGCACTGTGATCTCAGGATTGTTACCTGTGCCAGATGCTAGTGAGGCCTGAAATAGGAAGATCATACACAATAGAAAGTTGAACATGTGGCTAAGGAGTTGTGTAGGAGGAAGGGCTTCAGATTTTTGGATCATTGGGCTCTCTTCCAGGGAAGGTGGGACCTGGACAGAAGAGACTGTTTGCACCTTAACTGGAGGGGGACTAATATCCTAACAGGAAAGTTTGCTAATGCTGCATAGGTAGTATTTAAACTAGAGTTCAGGGGAATGGGAACCATAGTACCAGAACAGATAGTGGACAGGTTGCAGAAACAGATGTTGGTAAGACCACAGACAAACTCAGGAAGCAAAAGGTTGAGCATGGTGAGGCTAATGTTCTGAGTTGTGTATCTGTCAATGTAAGAAGCATTGGATCAACACACGGAATTAAGATATTGTAGACATTAGCGAGATTTGGTTTCAGGAGGGGCAGGACTGACAGCTCTATATTCTGAGGTTCCCTTACTTTAGATGTGATAGAGTGGGAGAGATTAAAGAATGAGAGGTAGCATTACTAACGAGGCCTTATGCTGGAACTGAGGAATAAGAAAAGTTCAATGACATTAATGGGGCAATATTATAGACACCTGGCAGTGTGCAGGATTTCGAGGAACAAATTTGTAGTGACATCAGACTGTTGCAAGAAACACAAGGTTGTGATTGTAGGTGATTTTAACTTTCCATATATTGATTGGGAATCCCATACTATAAAAGGACTAGATGGAGTAGAGTTTGTTAAATGTGTTCAGGGAAGTTTCCTTAATCAGTACATAGAAGACCGAATGAGATAATGTACAATACTTGATCTGCTTTTAGAGAATGAGACAGGACAAGTGACAGAAGTCTGTGTAGGGGAATACTAGTGATCATAATGTCATTCCTTACAAGGTAATTATGGAAAAAGATAGCTCTGGTCCTCGGGTTGAGATTCTAAATTGGAGAAAAGCCGATTTTGATGGTATCAGAAAGGATCTGGCAAGTGTGGATTTGGGACAGGCTGTTTTCTGGAAAGGTGTACCTTGTAAGTGGGAGGCCTTCAAAAGTGAAATTTTGAGAATACAAAGCTTGTATGTGCCTGTCAGAATAAAAGGCAAGGGTAACAGGTTTAGGCAACTTTGATTTTCAAGAGATATTGAGGCCCTAGTGAAGAAAAAAGATGTGTAGCAGGTATAGGCAGGTAGGAATGAAGAAGCTACTTGAAGAGTATAAGAAATGCAAGAGAACATTTAAGAAAGAAATCAGAAGGGCTAAAAGTAAGTATGAGGTTGCCTTAGCAGAAAGGTGAAGGAGAATTCTGAGGGTTCTATAGACATGTTAGGAGCAAAAGGACTGCAGGGAACGAAACTGGTCCTCTAGAAGATCAAAACAGCGATCTATCCATGGAGCTAAAAGAGATGGGAGAGATCTGAAATGGATTTTTTTGCATTTGTATTTACTCAGGAGATGGTTACAGAGTCTATGGAAGGGAGGCAAAGCAGCACTAGGTTATGGACCCTGTACAATTACAGAAGAGGAGGTGTTTGCTGTCTTGGGGCCTGACAAGGTGTCCCCTCGGACCCTGTGAGAGACAGGTGCAGAATTTGCAGGGGCCTTAGCAGAGATACTGCTCCAGAGTCATACTGCCCCAGCTGAGGTTAGCCATCAAAGTCCAACTTGAACTCATATGTCTGGTAGGATATTGCTATACCAGAAATTGGCTTCACAACAAGCTTATCAGCATGTCTGTTTAATTGGCCAATGTGCCCTGATAGACAAATAGTATGCTGTTTCCATTCAATTAGTATAATTGAGATACAATTAACTGGACCAAAAGGAAAGGAAATATTTATGCTAACTTATATGAACATTGTTCCAATGATAACAAAAGTGAGTTTTCATTTAATGCATTTTTTTTTAGCAAAAGTAAAACATTTCTCCATGAGCTTTCTCATAATATTGCATTGAGCTGTGACATTTAAGGGGAACACTTGCATTTATATTGCCTTCCTTGATCTTGGGATGTTCCAAAGTCCTCTATGACCAATGAAATGCTTCTTATGTGTAATCACTGCTGTGCTACAGGAAATAAGTAATTGATTGCGCACCCCAGTGTGATAAATCAGATGATCTGGTTTTCTGTAGTGCAGAGTGATGAGTAACTTCCACAATATTCTTATGTTACATGGGACTCAGTTTCAGGTCCTCATCTGAAAGTCAGCATCTCCCACACCATGGCACTTCTTCAGACCTGCATTGGAATATCAGTCCACATTTTGTGCGTGAAAATAGAGGTGAAAATTGAATCCATAAACTTCAAAGGCAGAGACAAGAGCAGAGGCGCATGTAGAAATAGTTTCTTTTTGATGCAAATCTTTTGAAGTGAGATACCTAAGAGAAGGCCGAATGCGAACATGTTGTGGAACTGGTTCAGATTATATCCATTTGCTATCTTAACTAAACATTTAATTCAATAGCTGTAGCTACCTTTTGAAAAGCAAACAGCCAGTAAAATTTGAAATCAGTTTGAAGTCTTGAGAGCACAGTGACGTCTCTTGGGTAATATAAATAATATTCTCTAAATATCTGCATAATAGGTGATCTCAGTACATGAATCTGATTGAAATTTTTGCAAAGGTGTAAAAGCAATGGACAACAGAATGTAATTTATATAAACACTTCGAGAAAGCTTCTGGGAAGGACGCTTATAACAGATAACCAAGTTTATGGAATTGGAGACAGCTTGCTGACATGGGAATGAAATTGGCCTGCCATCAGGAAGTAGAGGAGGAATGAAAGAAGGCTGCTCACTTTGACAGGATATGACTCAAGGGACCCTGCAAGGAAGTGTGTGGTTGTAGCAAATACTCATCAAATATTAATAGATGGCTTAGATGATGGGTTAGGCTGCTGTATATCCCAGTCTGCCAAAGACACAGCAATTAATCCAATGTAGATGGAAGGAGTAAATTACGAAGGAAAATTAGTTGATGAAACATAGGAATAAAACTTTTGCTAAGGGACTTCAAGGTAGATAAAACTAAGATCAGCCATTTTGCACCAAAAAGGATAGAGTGGAATGATGAAAAAGCTCAAAACAGTGATGGTTAATAGAGACAGAACTCCATCATTTTAGTATCTTCACCATCAACATCATTAACTGTGGAGTCATATGACATCATCATTAGGCGCCGTGTTGTATGACATGGGCGATCATGGTCCCATGACCATGATTGTTCTTGGAAAATTTTTGCACAGAAGTGGATTGCCCTTGCTTTCTTCTAGGTAGGGTCTTTACAAGACAAGTGACCCCTGCCATTATCAATACCCTTCAGAGACTGTCTGCCTGCCACCAGTGGTCACATAACCAGGATTTGAGATATGCACCAGCCGTTCGTGCGACCAACACCACCTGCTCCCCTGGCTTCACGTGACCCTGATTGTGACCTATCTGGGTATAGTGCACAGAAAAGGCCAACAGAGTTTTCTTCATCCCCTATTAGGTATCCCTAGGTTTCAGGGATAACTCAATTCCACTCTGGTTTTATAGGTTCCCAGATGAGGTAAATCTGGGAACTGAGGACACTTTCAAAGAAGCGACAGCATGGTGGCCGATGAGAAAAGCTGCTTGCTCCATCCCCTGCTTACACAAAACTTCTGTATGCTCCCTGCATACGGGCTCGAGGTCCTGAATATCATCTAAATGTTCCTTCCCCGCTTTAACAAGCAGAGACCAGAGATCCCCAGGAATCACTGGGGGGGGGGGGGGGATGATGCATTTCCTCGAGAAAACTTTGAGCACATCTCTTTCTCTTTCTGTGACAAGAATATAGCGAAGACACAAGAGACTGCTGGCCTTAGAACTAGAGAAACATACCAAAAAATTACTGGAGAAACTCAATGCTCCATCATCACCCCTAGAGGCAGAGGAATAGTGACCTCCATCAGGATCTCAGCCTGAAACATTGACTCCCTTTATCTCCTCAGATGCTGCCAGATCCACCAGGTTCCTCGGGCAGTTTGTTTCTCGCTCTTGGAATACACCGTCCATTCCAGGGGTCTGGTGCGAGGGATAGAAATGATATAGCCTACCCTGGCTAACAAGGTGTGGCTGGTGCCTCACTCCTGAGGGAGGACAATGACGTTAAGTTGCTCCCCTTTCAAAGAATTTGTTGAGTTTTTCAGTGACAGCATTGGAGGATTTTCCACAGAACTTTGAGATGTCTGCTGTAGGTAGTCCAGGTCTCAGAAGCATATACAATGGCTTTGATCAAAGCTGCCCAGTAACCACAAGATTCGTGCCTGATCTGAGGTCTTTAAATACTTCATCTACAGTTGACCAAAGGTTAGCACATTGAAGGCAGAGTGGTGAATTTCATCTTAGAGTTCAAGTTTATTGTCATCTAACTGTACATATATATAACCAAACAAAACAACAGTGCACCCACAATACGTATATCATACACAGCATGTAAAACAAAATATTACCACAAATAAGTGAATAAAATATAATTCAAAATTCGTGTAAAGTGCACAGCACAGGATGCTAGAATACCTGTTGACTGGACTTCAAGGGGTGAGAGTTAGGCTCCAAAGTAAACAGTAATATTCTGGCACCAAATCTGTCAAAGGCTGTAGCAATCTTGCACCTTGTACATTTGCCTTCTGTAGTAGGTTTAACAGAACAATTCCTATAATCCAAAGGTTAACTATATTCCAGTTACCAGGGTTGCATTCCTGAGAATTTGTGGGACTTTGATAATTTGGAAAAATTTCAAGATATGGGATAATCCAGCATTAAGTCTTGGACCAAGGGCCATTTTCTGAAAGTTACCACTAGACCTTTCAAGGATAATGTTGGGAAAGTATTCTGTTTGGAGAGAACTGTTACAAATTTGGAACTCTCATCACAAAAGACAATTAAGATGAGGCCACTTAATTTCAATGCTCAGAGAGACTGAGTTCATTTCCTAACCAAAGGTGTAGAGGAATTTGTACAAAAGACAGATAACAGAACAGGCTTGGTGTTGATATAAACCAATTCCTTTACTGTTTTCTCATATGCTGGTCCTTATTTGGTATACACAACACCAAGGATCTCACCTGGACTGTGTGGTGAGTAAGGCCCAACAGCACTTCTTTCACCTCAGACGGCTGAAGAAGTTCGGCATGAGCCCCCAGATCCTCAGGACTTTCTACAGGGGCACCATCAACAACATCCTGACTGGTTGTGTCACCGCCTGGTACGGGAACTGTACTACCCTCAAAAGCAGGGCACTGCAGAGTGGTGCGGTCAGCCCAGCAGATCTGTGAGTGTGAACCGTCCTCTGTTCAGGAAATTTACAGCAGCCAAAAAGGGGCCCGGAGGATCATCAGGGACTCCAGCCACCCCAACCACAAACTGCTTCAGCTGCTTCCGTCTGGCAAATGGTACCGCAGCATTAAGGCCAGGACCAGCAGGGTCCGGGACAGCTTCTTTCACCGGGTCATCAGAGTTATCAATACACATTGATCTAATTGCATACCTGACTGAACATTGTATCGGACTGAACATACATATACACAAAACAATTATGTATACAATCTTAGTGCTTGGCCAATATCCTCCCACATTTCCCTTCCTTATTTGCTTGTACATTGCGACGGAGACACAACATAAAGATTTTTACACCCTCATGTTGTTAGATGGAAGTAAGAAATAAAACAAATTCTCATTCTAATTATTTATCCCTGCTTGTGCCACTCCATTGATGGCAGCCATGTCTTCAGCTGCCAAGGGTCTAGCTTCTGATATTCCCTTTTTAACCAAGATTTTGATTATCTGCGCTAAATTCTTTGCACAGGAGACAATTAGTCTCTTTGCGTCTGGACAGGCTCACTGTAGGGTAATCTATTCAGTCACATTTTCAATGTAGGCCAACTTTTCTTCAGATCCTCTCCTCACCTTTCATTCTTCACTTTTAATCTTCCTCTCTGTTTCTGCTAATGGAAGCAACTCTCTGTACATGTGCTATCTAAATCTGCCATTGCCCTGAACCCATCTACCAAATCTTCTCGTGGCTTTGTGTTAATGTTTATTTACTAACTTTCACATGAAGTGCATGGGACATTTGGGCGACATTACATAAATGGAATGCTTTGATGTTGCTGATTCGAAACTCAACGCTGGGACCGCTACAGCTTGTGGCATCAACAACAACAGCTGAAATAAGCTTTTTTAACTTAAAGCCAACCACTTGAAAATTTATCATTAATTTTTGTCCAGTTATAAACAAAGGTACCTTAACAAAGTCTTGAGAGAAACCTCAAGGCTCTATTAATATATAATGCTGGAAAAGCTTGAAATAATTAAAACACAGCATGAAGCAAGGCAAATAACAATTTTTTCTTTTCTTTTATGGACCTCAGCATCTCCAAGCCCAACAGCCATATGGATCACATTAGCTTGGGAACTGAACATTGGGAAACAAATTGGAGCCAGAAAACTTCACTTATTTTCAATTAGGGAATGCTAGAATACTGATAAAGTTAAAAAAAAAGGATAAAAGTTAAAAGTGCAGATGTCAATCATATACCACAGAAAGTAGTCAATTGAATTTGTTGTTTAAAACTAACTGCTAAAGAGCCACATGGTCAAACTCTATTGAACCCCCATCGTTTGATTAGATTTTACTGGAAGATTATTAAAAGGAGTGTTAGCTCTTATTTCAACTTCCTGGAATTAAACTTTACTTACCACTAGAATTCAAGGGACTATGGAAAGGAAGTGGTTGACAATGTGGGATTTTTGTTTTTGGGTGTGTACGGAAAAATGCCTAGCTGTACCCTTAATTCTACAGAAATGCTCATATCTTTTGTGGTTACCACTTTGACTGTTAGAAGTATCTGCAATGTCAGATCATTTATTTGGGCTGCCATTTTTGTGGGGTTTTTTTTAAACTCCCTGTTTATGTCGCTGTCATTTAGGGCAGCAATGAATGTCCTCCATTTCTTGTGGTGTTCATAGCTTCCTTCATCATGTCAGTAGCTTCCTCTCAGTTTTCAGTACTCTTCAGTCATGCGAGAGACTCAGATGTGGAAGGATTCCTCAATGCTGCTTCCGTAACAACTTTATTTTACCAGTCAGAGTTTTGTTGCCCTGAGTTGAACCGGCAAACATGGAGGATTAGTGGGCCACTCAGTCTCTACCCTTTGACCTGTCTGGTATGGCTGACCCTGTCAAGGGGCAAAGCATAAAGCTCTGACTTCCAGCCAACCCAGCTCACCTGGTCACTGGAGCATGCAAGCCTCCAAACCACCACAATGTTGTGGTCCTCTTGGAGGGCGATTTTTGAGATGGACAAATTACTTAATTACTTAATTACTTAATTACTTAATCTTGCAAGAACTACAATCAACATTTCAGGCCAAAACCCAACTACTTTTTTCCATAGATGTTGCCTGGCCTGCTGAATTCCTCCAGCATTTTGTGTGTGTTGCTCAGATTTCCAGCGTCTGCAGACTTTCTCTTGTTTGTAACATACAAGCTGTCAACAATTTCCATTTATCTAGAGTCTATTTTAATGGAGATTAAAGTACTCAATGGTAAGGTTTACAGTGAAGTTTCCCTGATTAAATAATAAGTTAACTATGAGAGTTAACTGCTCAATTGGAGAACTGGATAAAATAATTTTATATTCATGACTCAGCACTGTTCAACTGAGATTACTAATCATTAGAATGGAAATGATAATTACAATTAATTCTAAAAACAGCATTTAGATTACAGTTGATCATTATGTGCTATAATTGGTTAATTTATTAAAATTATATAAGTCGTATGTTACTTCTATTTTGAAAAGGAATTACATTTAAGTATGATTGTGGATTAATTTCAACAGTGTCACTGATATAAATTTTCATAGTGCCATCTGCTGTCACTTACAACATTTCCAACCAAACATGGTTTCCGAGCAAAGAAATGCCTGTGTGGTTAGAATTCAGACCAGGTACCTATAAAAAGATGAGCAGGAAGTAATGAGTGTGTCACTGTCAATATTAAATCTATTGTTCCAGACGTTGCTATGCTGCTCCATAATGATGTACTTTCTGGGCATTGCAACACAGAAATCTTGAGCAATGTACACAAATTTTAAGGATTGTACTTGGGAAGTTGCCTCCCTTTTAACACACGTATGGTTTACCTCACCGGGTGGTTGATGAATTGTAATATGAGTGTATTTTATATCATCTGACATGTTGTGGATGTGTGTGGGCCTTCGTCTTGAAGTAGTGTGGGGGTATGGCTGTGAAATGTCCGTACTTGTATTTGTGAAGTGTTGTATTGTAAATACACTAGCTGCTGTGGTATGTTCGAGGAGGGCGGGTGAGGGGAGGTTTGTTTAGGGGTAAGATATAAAAGCAAAGTGGAGGAAAATGTAATCCATTATGTATTCCGTATTGTGTCATTCCTTCAATAAAAATATATTTTTAAAAAATTTAAGGAACTTTGCACATCAAGCAGCATCTATAGAGAGTAATCAACAGTCAACATTTCCAGAATGAATCAGCATCATGGCCCAAAACACTGACTGCTTTTACCTTCCTTGGCTGCTGCCTGACTTGCTGGGCTCCTCCAGCATTATATCTGTTTGGGTGATTCACATGACTCTATCTCAGGACACACGGTTTCAATATGGAAAACAAAACAAAGGCAGGTGTGGTTACAGTGTCCTTCTGGGTTGGCAGGATGCCACTTGTTGGATTAGTCTAATTTGACTATTAACATGCAATAGCTAAACTTCTGAAAATGCGAACAGAAAGTACTGTGAATGGTCAGCAAATCAAACAACCCCTACGGTGAAATAAATAAGGCAGTTTCTGGCTCCTGCCCCTTTCCTTTCCAGTACTGAGGAAGGGTCTCAGCCTGAAACAGTGACTGCTGTTTATTCCCTCCCATAGCTGCTGCCTGACCTGCTGAGTCCCTCCAGGATAACATGGGGATCAGTGTTTTCATCCTAGCTATTCACAATATGGATGAAAGAACAAAATCTCATCATTCACAGCATCTACTCGAGGGAAATAAACAGTCAACATTTTAGATCTGATCAGGGTCTAATAAAGTGTCCTGGACCAAAACTATGGCTGTTTATTTCCCACCATAGATGCTGCTTGGATTTCTGAGTTCCTCCAGCATTATGTTTGTGCTGCTGAAAATTTCCAGTGTCTGCAGAATCTCTTGTGTCACAGAAGTCTTATATTAAGCCAATAAAAGGGATTAAAAATATTCATAGATTCGAATTCAAAGCAAAGATTTAATGATTCAAACTCTTCAAGATTGAATCTTTGAATCTTGAATTAAGCCAATAAAAGGGACTAAAAATATTTCCTGCAGACACTCAGTTTGTGATTGCCTGTGATGCACCATCAATAACTCTCCGAGACGTGAGGCGAGATATAGGCTTTTATTGGCTGGAAGAAAGAACAAGCAGCAATTGACCACCACACTGCATCCTGGAGACTGAGGCCGGCGGTGTCCCCAATCGCCTTTATCCCGGGGTCAGTGGGAGGAGCCACGGTCAGTGGGAGGAGCCACAGGAGCAGTCAGCGGGGGGGGGGGGGGGGGCGCGTGTCCAGACAGGTATATGTAGTTCACCACAGCCTGCAATCCCATTTCTTATGTGATGTTGTGGATCCCTCTTGGTACATTATGGAAGCCAGTCTCTACTCTATGGACAGTGTCTATACTTCTCACTACCTCAATGAAGCAGCCAGCATAATCAAAACCCCACACACTCCAGACGTTCTCTCTTCTCTCAAAATCCCAAAAGCATGTGTCACAGAAGTCACAAGGCTCAAGTATAGCTTCTACCCCAATGTTTTAAGACTATTGAATGGTTCCCTAGTACAATATGTCAGGACGCTGGAGCAGGGATCCAATTGCAGACCCAGTACTGTGCACACAGTGATATTAATTGAGTAGCAAATCCCGAGGTGCAAACAAAGTCAGCATCAAAGTTTAGGCAGAGTTCAAAACATCCAGAGAAATCCAAAAACCAGAATCGGTTACAGAAGGCCTCAGATATCATAGGACTACCATTTGCTTTTGCAAATAATAGTTAAGTGAATGTATGAACTTGTGACATTGGAGTCAATGCAAGTAGAACAGATCAGAAGTACATATCTTCAATGGTCAATTTATTAAATTAGCAGCTTGAGCCCTGAGCCATTGATCTAGAGATGTGATCAAATTCAACCATTGCAGGTGAAGAATTAAAATTAAAATATTTAAATAAATTCCAAATTAAATTCGGTTTCAGTGTCCATGAAACTACCAAATTGTTGTAAAAGCTCATTGTATCAGCAAGATAGTTGCATGGTAAATATTTTGTATAAATGCATTCTTAGAACCTATCCAATTATTTTTCCCTTTTAATTACATCACAGCAGAATACTCCCAGCGCTCAGTAGTTACAGAGGGCCTCAAGTGCACCGACAGATATCGTAGGACTACCATTTACACAATAGCAAGAAAAGTATTGCACGGTTGAAAACCTCACCAATATGCAATGAAATAATATTGCGTAATTTGCCGGGTAGCTAATAATGATCATTTTTGGATATTTTCCATGTTCGATACAATTGCTTTTCTTGTGTCAGACACAGCCCACGATGACCACGATGGCAGTTCAATGCCCAGAATTTGTCGACAGCATGATCTCCATCACATCGACTGATCTCTTGTAGACGACTGTCTAACCACAGTTGAACCAGCTTTTACTATGTTTTCTCAACATGCACTTGGAGAATTTTAACCATGGTCAGTCTGGCAGCTCCCATGATTCATTCATTTTTAGCCAGTCACAGCTAACTCTCATCTTATTCATCTCATATGCAAGGATAGATTCTTATAGACTAAGACTGGACCTTTTCTCAAATGTTTGATTACACCGTTTGCAGCTCTAAACACACCAGGTGAACGACGCTACAATTATAGGCAATATGTCACAAACAGGAGATTAAAGGACATTACAATATGGTTGTTTAGAAAGGAATTTCCCAGTCTGCACCCCTTCGGTGACACTGTGCCATATCTAAGAGCAGGGCACCATTCACCGCTCTGCATTGCATAACTTGACCATTAAATTAACTCAAGATTGGGTCAAGTCAAGATCAGCAGCCAAGACACCAGGAGCAGCAAGGTGAAGACAGACAGCAGGAGGACCTGTTTCTATCCTTGCTGGGAATGATTTTTTTTTTTGCTCAACAGTTACCTTTTGACTGACAGACATTTTCCGGATGGTAAAGCTTGTAGGAAGACCTGTTCCATTGGCAACTGGAGTCCTGCAGTGCCATCGCAACATTTCCACCATTCATAGGCTTCCAGAGGCAGCTCAGATTTGCACCGATGAGAGTGGGCCCAAATATGATGTTGTGTTACTGTAGAACCATTGAGTGAACATACCTCAGCAGTTAGTCACAATCCTTTAAAACATTCACGCATCCATTTTTGTTGCAAATTTTAAAGATTGCCCTGGTTTCTTTCCCTTCGGATGTCACTTGGGATCAACAATGAACTGCTCCCAGTTTATTGGGTTCTGAGGCAGCCAAAGAGACCAATGTAGGAATGAAGACTCTTTCTCCACTGGGGCAGGAGGTGACAGACACGGGGGATGGGGGGTGAAAGTGGATTGATGGGACGTCCTCCTGCTGCACCAGCAGAACTCCTGTGTGCTCCTGACGGCCTCAAGGTTCAGAAGACCACTCCGATTGCTTCTTCTCTTCTTTGAACAGTCAAAAGCCCCCAGGAGGTCTTGAACCCTTTTCCCTATCTGGTAATCTCCTCCCAAGACAGAGCCCAGGACAAAAGTGTACATGTTGGGGGTATGGTATTTGGCATGGGAATGATATGGCCAGCCTAACATAGTCATCTGAGAGTAATGAGGGGCTGGGGATGCTGGCTTGAAAGATGGTCACCCACTGAGCTGGTGTATCAAAGATGGTAAGCATTCTCATCCCTTTTTGCCCAGAGGTGATTTCCAAGATATGAGAACAGATCCACATTTCCCAGGGTCTTGTCATCAATCTTCATGTAACCGTCAGGTTCTGTCGGCTGCGTAAGTCTAGGGAAGACGCTCTCCGGCCCCACCAAACGTATGAGATTGAGGTGCAAAACCTCCTGTTTTGTGTGGATGCTGCGTGATGTGTCACCCTGTTACAAATCAGTACCACGAAATAACAGCCAGTCCACCATATTCAATTAGATGATTTAGCTTTATAATTCTTAATTTGACTAGAGGGTTAGTAAAGAAAAACAAAAAGAAAAGGGCCCATTTTAATGGGACAGTCTAGTGCGCACAAGTTGGAGCTCGTGGCTTCCCCCTTCGCCGATCCTCCTTCGATCTCCCGGCCTTTCTCAGGTCATGGCTCTGCTCCAGAATCTTCTCTCTCCACCTTCTGCCAAACAAGAGCCTCAGATCATCTCGGTGTCAGGCACACAGCACGAAAGCACAATCCCTCACTAGACGGCTCACATTCCAAAGCACCCGTTATCTCTAACCATAACCCAAACACTGCTTCTACAGAATATCTATTATATTAGCAGTAATCCTACTGAAAGACCTTTACGTTAGCAGTGAAATCCTTCCCAGGTGTTACATTTGTTATTAGAGGGGTAGGATGGTAGAGGGTTTTGATCTTAAGCATGTTGAGTATAACATCTAGCCTCTCGTATGCTTTGGCAAATAAATCAACAGTCTAGCCCTTCTTAGTCTGGCTTCTGTGCCCTTCCACTCTAGTCCTAATGAAAGGTCATGGCCTGAAACGTCAACTTTTTATTCCCCACCATAGATGCTGCCAGACCTGCTAAGTTCCTCCAGCATCTTGTATGTGTTGTTCAATATTGAAGCTTAAGCTCTGAGCACGCGTAGTTCAAGCCTTGTCTGTGTACTGCAGCTCAAATAATGAGGATCACAAACACAAGAGAATCTGCTGGAAATCCAAGCAACACACACACACACAAAATGCTGGAGGAGCTCAGCAGGACAGGCAGCGTTGCTAGAAAAGAGCAAAGCATTGACGTTTCGGTCCGAGACTCTTCATCAGGAATGGAGAGAGAGGGGAACAGGAATAGTGGAATAATGAAGGGGGGCAATTACCAGAAGATAGAGGAATCAGTAAACATCCCCATTCCTGTTTCCCTCTCTCACTTTATCTCCTTACCTGCCCATATTCTCCCTCTGGTGCTCCTCCCCTTTCCTTTTCTTCTGTGGTCTTCTACCCTCTCCTATCAGATTTCCCTTCTCCAGCCCTTTACCTCATTCACTGATCAACTTTCCCAGCTTCTTACTTCACCCTCCCTCTCTCCCGGTTTCACCTATCACCTACCACCTCCTCCCCTCCCCCCCCCCCCCCCCCCCACCTTCTTACTCTAACTTCTCATCTTTCTTTTCCAGCCCTGATGAAGGGTCTCGGCCGGAAACGTCAACTGTTCGTTCTTCTCCATAGATGCTGCCTGGCCTGCTGAGTTCCTCCAGTGTGCGTTGCTTTTCATAGGTGGACATTGGTTGTCAAGCTCCTCCCCTGAGGGAGGAGGGGTACAACATTGTGAGGCGGACTGAGAAGTATGGGGGTCCATGGCAGACTCTTAGTTGCATTGTTGATTATGATGACAGACTCCGCAAAGTAGTTCCACATGGTCATATGACATGACACCCTAGATTACCCAGATATACCTGAGCTCATTGACACCTCCTTTGACAGACAGTAGCATAGTGGCTAGCACAATGCTAATACAGCGCCAGCAACCCTGATTCAGTACGGTAAATACATTCTCCCCGTGACCTCACTGGTTTTCTCTGGGTGCTCCAGTTTCTTCCCACACTCCAGTCATACAGGTAAGGCGGTTAAAAGGTCACATGGGTGTAATTGGGCTGTGTGAGTCTGTTGGGCCTGAAGGGTAGGTCACTGCTCTACATCTCTAAATAAAATACAAATTAAAAATGTGCTAATATAGTCAGCCACTTTAACTAATCATAGACACAAGGAGTTCTGCAGATGCTGGATATCTACAGCCTCTACAGAATGCTGGAGAAACTCAGCAGGTCAGGCAGCATCTACAAAGGGAAATAAGAAGTCTGTAGGATTCCTTAGTACAAGTCCATGTTTTGGGCCAAGGCTCTTCATCAGGACCCCTCCCCTCACAGATGCTGCCTGACCTGCTGAATTTTTCCAGCATTTTACACACGTTAGCCAACTTAGCTTAGTTAAGTGAAGGTCAGGAATTGAGTGAGGCAGCAGCAAGGCAGAAGTTACATAGAACGGCTTCACACTGCTTGAGCTCCACGAAGTGTCGACAACAGTTCTAATGATACAACGTGGCTGGCTGCTGCAGAAAACTTACTGAAATACGGTAATGAACACAAATTTACGTGCTCCTAATATCACTTAGATAATCCTGCTTGGAGCACCTGCACAAAGGTGATTGCTCACTCATAGCAGTTATTACTCCTCATCCATCATGCTCTTAAACCAGAGGGCATAACTTCACTCACCCCAGCACTGAACTTTTCCTGCAAATTGTGCACTTACTTTCAAGGACTTTCCGCAGCATGTTCTCAATAGTTATTGCTTATTTTTTAATTATTATTTTGTGTGTTTTTTTTCTTTGTATTTACTGTGAATGCCCGCAAAGGTTGTATATATGGTGACATAAATGTACATTGATATACAAATATTACTTTGAACTTTGTGGAAGCTGGAATAGAGGAAGAGGAAAAGAGAATCTGAAAAATCAAGAACTATTGGTGCTATCACATCTCGACACCTGTCACCTGTGTAAAAGGAACCATCAAGCCCAGGGTGGTTTAACCATTCATCTCCCTTCGCCTTGTGATACTCTGGATCGATGTCAGGTGCTACGTTTGTAATGTAAGGTTGGAAGCCCTGCTATTGCTTCCCCCTTCGGCTCCCCATGGCCGCTGGAAAGTTGGTTTTCATCTTAGCACCGAGATACGGGTTTCTTCTTAATTTGCTTAGCATGAGCTCAGGCCCTTGATGGGCTGGCTCCAGTCGATGAAGATAGTATCTCAGAGTCTGAGGCCGCTGGAAAGATCTTTTCACGCCCTGTGAGCAGAAGGGAGTCCCAGCCCTTCTGCTGACATGGAGCAGCTAAGGCCAGCTGCATCTGGTGCCGTAGCCTCTACAAGCCCGCTGAGATCTGGGAGTGCGAAGCATGTTGCTGCTGATAACAGAAAGTTACTCCTGCCCATTACACTCACCCAGCTGCTGCTGCAAGCAGCCTAGCTCTGTAGGGCTTGAGGCAGAATCGAGTTCTCTGCACAACGTGCTTCTTTAGATCTTCCAGTACCCAGTACAGGAGAGCTGATCACTTGCAAAGCAGAAGTAAGATTCAACCGATTCTGTGAACGTTTCTTAAGGAATGCGAGCATGATTCCTCATTGCTTTCTTTCATTATTATTCTCATATGGGAAACTGAGGAGATGATGGGTAGTCTCCCTGAAGTTGCAGGAGGCAGGTCAATAGGTGACTGTCTAGAGAGGGAAGGGAAGTGGGCAGCCAGTAGAGAGTGTGGCTGGTCCCCTCAATAATAAGCATACCGTTTTGGATACCAATGAGGAGGGCCACCATGACTGGGTCTCTGGCACTGTAGCCCAGAAGGGAAGGGTGGAGAAGAGTACTACAATAGTGACAGTTAGAGGAGTGGACTTGAGATTCTGTGAACATGACAGAGACACCTGGATGGTATGTTGCCTCTCAAGTGCCAGGGTCAGGGACGTCTCGGATCGGGTCCATTCTGAAGGGCGAGGGTGAGCAGCCAGAAGTTTTGGTACATATTGGCATCGATAACAAAGGTAGGAAGAGCGAGGAGGTCCTGAAGAGAGAATTTAGGGAGCAAGGTAGAATAGCTGATAAGCAGGACCTTCGGTGTAGCAATTCCTGCATTGCTGCCAGTGAGGGTAAGAATAGAATGATTTGGCAGATGAATGTATGGCTGAGAAACTAGCGCAGGGGGCAGGGCTTCAGTTTTCTGAATCATTAGGATCTCTTATATGGAAAATATAACCTGTACAAAAGGGTGGGGTTACACCTAAACTGAAGGGGAACCAATATCCTTGCAGGTAGAGCTGCTGGGGAGTGGGCGGGGTTAAACTAATTTGGCAAAGGGGTGAGAACTTGATGGATAGGGCTGAGGATAGGGTAGTTGGTTTACAAGCAGAGGCAGTCTCTAGTGAGACTGTCAGGAAGGACAGGCAGATGATAGGGCAAAATTGCAGTCTGTGGGATAAGATGTAGTGTAACAGGGGACAAGGTTGAAAAGGGTGATGAATATAGGACTGAAGATGTTATATTTGAATGCACACAGTATAAGGAGTAAGGTAGATGATCTTGTAGCACAGTTAGAGATTAGCAGCTATGATGTTGTGGGCATCACTGAGTCGTGGCTGAAAGAAGGTCCAAAGATACACATTATATCAAAAGGACAGGCAGGTGGGCAGAGGGGGTGGGGTGGCTCTTTGTGAAAACTGAAATCAAATCGTTAGAAAGAAGTGACATTGGTTCAGAAAACATAGAATCCTTGTAGAGATAAGAAACTGTAAGAGTAAAAAGACCCTGATGGGAATTATATACAAGCCTCTGAATGGTAGACAGGATGTGGGCTACAAATTACAATGGGAGATAGAGACACTAGCAATATGCTGGAAGTTCAAGAGTGCCGGGGGGCAGAAGTGAGTGCAGTTGTTTTTTACTAGGGAGAAGGTGCTTGGGAATCTGAAAGGACTGAAGGTAGATGTCACCTGGACCAGTTGGACTACATCCCATGGTTCTGAAAGAGGGAGCTGAGGAGATTGAGGAGGCATTAGTAATGGTCTTTCAAGAGCCAATAGATTCTGTCATGGTTCCAGAGGACTGGAAAATTGCAAATGTTGCTCCACTCTTCAAGAAGGGAGAATGTTAGAAGAAAGGAATTTATAGGCCTAGCCTCACCTCGGTGGTTGGGAAGATGTTGGAATCCATTGTTAAAGATGGTTTCAGGGCACTTGGAGCCACACGATAAATTAGGCCCAAGTCAGCATGGTTTCCTTAAGGGAAAACCTTGCCTGACAAATGTGTTGGAACTCTTTGAGGAAATAACAAGCAGGATGGGCAACAGAGAATTGATGGCTGTTGTGCTTGGATTTTCAGAAGGCTTTTGACAAGATGCCACTCACGAGGCTGTTTAACAAGAGCCCATGGTGTTACAGGAAAGATTCTAGCATGGATAGAGGATTGGCTGATTAGCCAGGAGGCAAAAAGTGGGAATAAAGGGAGCCTTTTGTGATTGACTACAAGTGACCTGCAGTGTTCCGCAGAGGTCGGTGTTGATAGCATGTCAATGAATTGGATGACAGAATTGAAGGCTTGTAGCCAAGTTTGCAGATGATACGGAGATAGGTGGAGGGGCAGGTAGGGTTCAGGAAGCAGGAAGACTGCAGAAGAACTTAGACATATTAGAAGAATGGGCAAAGAAGTGGAAGATGGAATATGATGTTGGGAAGTGTATGGTCATGTACTATGGGTAGGAGGATTAACAGCAGAGACGTGTTTCTAAATGGGGTGAAAATTCAAAAATATGAGGTACAGAGGGACTTGGGAGTTCTTGTGTAGGATTCCCTAAAGGTTAATTTGCAGGTTGATTTGGTACTGAGGAAGGCAAATGCAGTTTTAGCATAAATTTCAAGGGGACTAGAATATAAAAGCAAGGATGTAATACTGAGGCTTTATAAGGCATTGGTGAGGCATCACATGGAGTATTGTGGGCAGTTTTGTTCCTCCTATTTAAGAAAGGATGTACTAAAATTGGAGACAGTTTAGAGGAGATTCACAAGAATGATTCTAGGAATGAAAGGTTTATTGTATGAGGAGCAATTAATAACTCCATACTCCTGAATTCCTGTACTCACTGGAATTTAAAAGAATTGGGTGGAGGGGGGAATCTCATTGAAACTTATCAAATGTTTAAAGGCCTAGATGGACTGGATGTGGAGAGAATGTTTCCTATGGTGGGGAAATTTTGGAGCAGAAGGCACAGCCTCAAAATGATGGTGAATATGTGGAATTTGTTGCCACAGGTGGCTTAGGAGGCCAGGTCTTTGGAAGCATTTAAGGTGGAGGATGATAGGTTCTTGATTAGTTAGGGCATCAACAGTTACAGGGAGAAGGCAGGAGAATGAGGTTGAGAGGGAAATGGACCAGCCATGATAAAATGATGGAACAAACTCGATGGGCCAAATGGCCTTAATTCTGCTCCAGTATCTTATATGGTATATATATGGCCTTACAAAAATCATTTGATACAATGTCATACTTGGAATATTGTGTTCAGTTCTCTACCGATGTGGAAACTCTCGAGAGGGTGCAGAGGAAATTCACCAGTATGCTGAGTCCACTAGAGAGCATGTCCCATGAGGAAAGATTGAGCGAGCTAAGGCTTTTCTCCGGAGTGAAGGGGGATGAGAGGCAGACATCCCACCTCTCCCGGAAGTTCCAGGAATCTCCCACATATTGATAGCAGCTCCCTGACACCCGCAAACTATATACAATATCCTGGAAATTGATTTTTTTGAGAGCAAGCGAGCGAGAGGGAGGGGGAGAGAGAGACAGACTAAGAGAGCAAGTGACAGACATAGTGAGAGTGTGAAAGAGAGAGTGACAGAGAGAACATCCTGATTGGTCTCTCTTTGTGCTAAGTAGACCTATCAGTTTTCCCTGTGGGCGGGCTTTACAGTCCACCTCTCACCCTTTCATTGTCCATCAGTTCAGTTTCGTGTCCTACAGCGCCATGGAAGAGTGTTCCAAACAGAGAAAATATAATACCTACTTCACCCCAGACTACACTAAAGTGCACCCCTGCCTAACAGGGGTCAAAAATAATGACAGCTTGCTCGCTGCACTGTTTGCAACAGCGACTTTTCTATTGCCCATGGTGGATTAAATGACAGTACAAGGAAAGTTTGCAAAAGAAATAGAAAAGCTATTAGCATCAGCATTTAGCTATTAGCATTGAGACTGCCAACAAAATACTCAACAAGGAATATATATTATACACACACACACACACATATATATATGTGTGTGTGTGTGTGTGTAAATAGTTTCAATATGTGATCAAATAAATTGTTGTGTTCTTTCATAATCAAATGTCCTGTATACATACACCCTTTGGAGGTCGATCTGGGGGGGGGGGGGGTGCTGCTGCTACCTCCCTGAAATGAGTTTTGGCAGGGTGGGATGTCTGGAGAGGCGACTTGATGATAGGCATAGTGTCTGGCTTCTGCCCCCTTGCTCTCCAATCCTGAGGAGAGGTCTCGGCCCCTCTGCTCGTTGCCCTCCACAGACGCTGCCCGACCTCCTGCAGGGTTCTCCGCGCCTTGTTCAACACCGCCAGGCAGCATCTGCGGAGGTGTGTGTGTGTGTGTGTGTGTGTGTGTGTGTGTGTGTGTGTGTGTGTGTGTGTGTGTGTGTGTGTGTGTGTGTGTGTGTGTGTGTGTGTGTGTGTGTGTGTGTGTGTGTGTGTGTGTGTGTGTGTGTGTGTGTGTGTGTGTGTGTGTGTGTGTGATTCACCGACGTGGGTGACGACGTAAACGAAGGCGGGGAGGCCGGGCCTCGGTACAAAGCTGTCATTTCCGTTGCGGGCTGACAGTGGCGAGTCTGGTCAGCGGTCGCCCGGGCTGGCCGTCGGAATGGCACTGCCGGATCTCAGCTCCTTGAGCCTCCAGCAACTCAACGAACTGCTGGAGGACGAGGAGAAGCTGAATAAGATGGCGGAGCAACTGGAGGAGGTGGGTGTGGGGTGTGTGTACGGGGGGTGGGAAAGCGAGCGCTAACAAAGGGAGAGGGAGAGGAAGGAGCCGGTGGTCGGGGTTAGGCCCTGCCCGGGGGGTGGGCAGCTTGCCGAGAGGTCCGGCGAGGGCAGTGTGAAGTGGCCGGGGGTCGGGTGGGGTGGGGAGATGCTGTCCTCATCGGTGAGGCGGCGGCGAGATCAAGCCAGCTGTTCAACGTCAAGTTTCCAGAGGGTAAAAATGCACTTCGCGAACAGTCAGCAGGTTAGTTGTGTTTACTGGGTGACTCGTAAACAGTTGCCGTGAGTAACCCCTGCTGAATTTGCGCGAAGTCCAAGAACCAGGAAACCAAAAGCAGTAAAACTGGGTGGGTGGAGTCGGTGTCGAGTTTTCACCTGGATTTGCATAGGTGCACCTCGTTTAACACTTGCATTCGGCTTATAATGTCGCTGCTCACTCGACTAACTACTGTATTGTTGTCTTATGGAAAATAGCGCACGGATTTCGGGTATTTGCAAGAAGTCCTGTCAATCAAAGTTTTGAAGTCGTTTGCACTTCCCAATAAAAACTGGTTTTGATCGAAAATCAATATTAATGTGATAGTGGTTAAATCTGTGGGGGGGGGGGGAATGGAATCTTAAATGGCTATTTATGTTCACTGTTGCCCTGATTTGCATTCTTTGTGTCAAGATAGTTGTGTGTTTATGAAGGCTTACAAATAGTTTGCCTTGTCTTTCAATCTGCAATGCTCTCACCCACCCCAACCTTGGTTTAAAGGTGAAGCAACACTACAGGTGGTTGTGGCAGTTCTCCGTTTCTGTTGTACATACCAGCAATTTCTTAGAAGTTGTTCCATTGTCTTGGTTTTTGACAGAGTACATAACAGCAGCTAAGTATCGAGTTTAATTCTGTTTTTGCATCGTGGATGGAGTGATGTTCTGTCCTGGTCCTGGAAGCTGGTGGAGGAGGGTGTAATTTGAACTGGAGCTTCAGGTCAATTAATGAATAAAGGAAAAGAATGAGAGAATTTAGTATTGAGGCAAGGTGTTTTATTGAAACCATTCAGTATTTCAAACATCAGATGATATATAGCAGATTTCACTTAGAGTACTACTGTTTCCCTGTTGAATGGCCAGTGACACTTTTGTGTAAGTGTGGTGGTGGTGGGTGGGTGGGGGGGGGGGGTGAAGCAGGAGTTGTGTACATTTGAAGGCAAAGCTGAGAAATAGAATGGACTCTTAAATTCTCTTCTCAATGGGAGGTGGGGAAAATGGTTTCTACAGTACTGTTAGATTTGTATTTGAAACACAGGTTTCGAAATCTGTGGTTATTCTGTTCAAAAACTGACTTTTACAAAAGTTAATTTTGACTTGCTATGGAACCTGAGTAATTGCATGAGCTGTAGAGTTGAAACCATGATAATAAATGGTCAGAGTACAATGATAACAGTATGTAGAAATAGTATTAACTTTATCTTCAACCTCTCACTACAGTTGGAGGTTCCTATCTGCTTCTGAAGGGGATGAATCATACAGGAGAACAGGATTATTTGAAATATTATAGGAATATTTCTGTTCACTGGATTATAGGAGTGATGTGGAAGCTTTAGAGAGGGTGCAGAGGAGATGTACCAGGATGCTGCTTGGATTAGAGAGCATATCTTGTGAGGAATGATGAGTGAGCATAGACTTTTCCTTTGAAGCAAAGGAGGATGAGAATTGTCTAAGATAAGAGTGGACAGCCAGGGCAACAATGGCTAATATGAGGGGGGCATCATTTTAAGGTGATTGGTGGAAGGTACAGGGGGGGATGTCAGAGTTTTTTTTTTGCACAGTGGTAGATCCACCAGATGGCTGCCTGAGAGTGGGGGTGGGGTTGATGAAGGCATATACATTAGGGACTCTGATAAGCCCATGGATGAAATAAGAGGAGTGCTCTGTGCAAGGGAAGAGTTAGATAGACCTTAGAGGAGGTTAAAAGGCCAGCATATCATTGTGGGCTGAAGAGCCTGTACTGTCCTATGTTCTAATATGGCTTCTAGAATTATTAGTTCTTCCATGAACCATCAAGACTAACCTTGTCAAAACCTTTATCTGTGGTAATGAAATATTGAGTAACTGCTGTTCCCTCTTGTTAACTAGTAATTTTCCTTTAAAATAACGTTTTTCCTCAGATGCTACTTGATATGTTATTTAAATCATTTTCTGTTTCTAATCATAGCATAAACAAATTTGTACATCATTTGTGTTTATAGTACCTTT
Source organism: Hemitrygon akajei (assembly GCF_048418815.1). Taxonomy (NCBI): domain Eukaryota; kingdom Metazoa; phylum Chordata; class Chondrichthyes; order Myliobatiformes; family Dasyatidae; genus Hemitrygon; species Hemitrygon akajei. Next base: position 18,599,432 of record NC_133137.1, read on the forward strand.
AACTCAATAAAATGCCTCAAAATACTCCCCAGAATAATAGTAAACCAAATGACAATCACATGGGGCATGTTGCCAAAAGCTCAGTCAAATTAGGTTTTGAGAAGCATCATATGATAGGTGAAAGAGTGAATTGTTGTGGGTAAATATAACCAGTATTTACTTTCCACTTTTTTTGTTTTGAACAGTAAGGGTACTCAGTCCTTCTGCCTATTAGATTAGTTGGCTTATTAGATAAGTCAATCTACTTGTTGCTTAATATGTCACCTTGTTTATGTGACACTATTGTGAATATAACTTCAACATTTTTCTTAAGACTGTTAATTTTACTACATATAAACAAAGCAGGAAGAAAAGATCAGATGCCCCAATAAGTCTTTTCCAAATAGTGTTTGAGTTTAGAATGACCCTATAAAAGTGTATTTAAAATGTGAACAATTTAGGCTAGAGATTTCCTTGGCAAGAACCATGTTTTAGACTTCATTTTGAATACTTAATTTTCACTGCTTTTACTTTAGAGTTGTAGCACCTGCCCATTATGCCATTGACATTTAGGGCAGCAGTGAAGGTCCTCAATCTCTGTCTGTACAGGAAGATTCTTCATTGCTGTTTCTATAACAATTGTTTTTTGACCAGTTAGGGTTGTTGGCCCCTGAGCTGAACCCCAGAACCTGGAGGATTGGTGGACACTCTTTGTCTGGCCTTTACCCTTTGACCTGTTTGGTGTGGTTGACCCTACCAAGAGCCAAAACACATGGCCCTGACTCCAGCCACCATTCTTCAGCTCTCAGGGTTATTGAGGCATGCAAGCCTCCAAACCCTACAACAAGATTGTGGTCCTCAGAAGATATTAGATGATTTAAATGATTCCTCAATCATTTCGGCTACTTGAAAATTGTATCCATTAGTTTTATTTTATGAATTGGTTTAGCTTGTGTTTATTTTTAAAAAAACTTTTGGTTTTCTTAAAGTACATTTATGCTAGTTATGTGCCAGCACACATTTGTCGTTGGTATGACGAAATTTCACTTTGGGTATGGGCCACACTTTATTTCCAGTTTTTTTTTCTTCAACCATCCTGTGCCCAACCCCGAAAATCAGAACAACCAAACCTCTCAGCGGCTGATCTTATGCAGCTTATTGTTTTTAAAACTGAAACTTTTACAGGCAGAAAAACACTCATAATTTTTATATGTTCACAGATGTATGCCCACAGAATTGAGCTCAGCTCTTTAGTTTGTTGGGGAGAAAAAACACATGCGTGAAGTTCTGTGAAAAGCACTGTTTTGTCAAAAGTTTAGGAATTGGTAAAAATTCAATGACATGTCAGCAAAGAGAACCAGCCTTTCAGAAAAATTTGAGAGAAACTTTAAAATCATGAGGGGTTTTGACAGGTTGGATACAAGCTGGAAGTTTTTCTTTCTGGGAAAAGTTCCAAACCAGAAATGATAAAAGATGGTCACTAATCTAAGTAGAACATTCAGAAGGAACTTGTGTGTTCAGTTGGCAAGATTGTGGAATGTGAATGAAGCAATTAACAATTCAGCGATTCATTTAGAGCACGATGAAGGAATAAGCTTCGCTGATGGATGAAACATTTGAGAGCAAGCTTGTGAACAAACACCAGCACAGATCAATTCAGGTTGGGCAAATTACCATTTTCTCTGGCACCTCTATGTAAATTGTGGTCTGACTGTTTCAAGCTGATCTTCATAAAATTAGTATGTTAGGAAATTGGCTTTTGACCTGCAGAGGAATTTGGAATGGGAGGGGAGAGATCCAGATGTCAATGATCTGGATAACAGAATTGTTGGCTTTGAGGCCAAGTTTGTGCACGATATACTGTAAAGATAGCTGGAGGGCCAGGCAGTTTTGAAGAATCAGGAAGTCCACAGAAAGATTTGAACAGATTAGGAAAATGGACAAAATGGCAGATAGAGTACAGTGTAGAGAAGTGTATGGTCATGCACTTTGGTAGAAGGAATAAAGGCATAAACTGTTTTCTAAACAGGGAGCAAATTCAGAAATTGGAGCTGCAAAGGGACTTGAGAATCCTGCTGCAGGGTTTCCTAAAGGTTAACTTGCAGATTGAGTTGATGTATTTCATTTCTAGAGCATAGGAATATGAAAGTTGTATAGCCTCAGCATAATATCCTATATAAGACATTGGTCAGACTGTTTTGGTCTGCATCTGTTTAAAAAAAAAATGATGTATGTTCATTGGAGAGGGTCCAGAGGCGGTTTAAGAGATAATCCTTGGAATGAAGGGGTTAACATATGAGAAATGTTTGACTATGAGCCTGTACTTCCTTTGGTTTAGAAGAATGATGGGGTGATCCCATTGAAACCTACCAAATGGATGTGTAGAGGATGTTTCCTAAAGCAGTGGGGTCTTGGAGCAGAGGGCACCTCCTCAGAATAGAAAAATGTCTCTTTAAAACTGAGATAGGAAGGAAATTCTTTAGCTGGAGAGTGGTGAGTCTGTGTAATTCATTGCCACAGATCGCTATGGTGGCCGAATCAATGGGTATATGTAAAGGTCTCTCACATGCCAAGATGCTGTTTATTGACCAGCTTGGCATTTAATATGATCATCCCTCAGAAGCTGATGGGGTAACTGTCCTCGTTGGATCTTACCAGCTCTCACTGTAAATGGATCTTGGATCTCTTGTTAGAAAGGCCACAGTGAGTCGGTGCTGGCAGAAATTATCTAGCTCCATCTCACTGAGCACCGGTGCCCCTCCCCCCACCACCACCCAGGGCTCCATGTTCAGCCCACTGCTGTTCACACTGCTGATACATGACTGCATTCCTTTACTGAACTTTGATCCGGTTCAAACCAAGTCTTCAAATTCACTGATGGCACAACAGATAGGTGTCATCTAATGACGAGATGGTGTACAGAAAGGTGATGGAGTGGCTAGCAGAATGTGCAGGCGCAACAACTTGAGTCTCAATATAGGTAGGACCAAAGGGATGACTTTAGGAATTTAGGAAGGTGCAGGCTGACTGCTCCTCACAGCATATAAATAGCTCCTCTGTGGCGAGAGTTAGGAGGATCGAATTTCTGGGAGTGCACATAAAGGACGATCTCACCTGGTCCCTCAACTCTACTTCTTTGGTCAAGAAAGTTCAAAAAAGCACAGCAGCATCTCCACTTCCTGAGGAGAATGTGGCAAGCAAGGCTCCCCCCCACCCCCCAACCCTAGTCTAACAGTTTTTTACAGGAGCACCATTAGGAGTGTCCTGACCAGCTGCGTCCCTCTCTGGTAAGGGATTGCAAGGCATCTGACACCATGTTCCTAAATGAATGTGAGGGCTGCTGAGAGGATCTACAGGATCCTTCTTCTGTCCATCAGAGATATTTATGAAGAGCGCTGCATATGCAGGGCCCTTAGCAACATTAATGATACCTCCTGTCTATCCAACAATCTCTTTGACCCTGTCTTTGACAGGAGATGCCTTAGCATTAAGACAAGAACTGCTAGGATGGGGAAAAAGCTTCTTCCCCAGGCTGTAAGACTTCTGATCTCCCTGCCACCACCCAGGTTTCATCATGTACTGTAGTGTTATACTGTTTACTTTTTAACCTGCATTGTAAATGCACTTTATCATCCGTTAATTTATCTGTGGTAATATTGCTCTATGTTCTGTGTATGAAACATGCGTATTGTGTTGTGCACCTTAGTCTGGAAAGTTGGTTTCGTTTGGCTGTATATGCTTGAATTACAACAAACTGAGCTTGAACTGGCTTTTGCAAGTTTCCTGTTTAGCCTTTGCCATTTTGTAGCCTTTCTGTACAAAAATACTGAGCAATATTGGATGTCATGTTAAATGTAGAAAACTTTCAATCTGTGTCATTTAGTTTGCTCCTGCTTCCCATTTCATAGTCACATGGGCCATCACTCTTTGTAGTCGTAACAGTTGAGGCTTCTCTTCTTCCATCTTCTCAAACACTGTGTGTGTGTGTGGGGTCATAATTCCATTAGTTTCCATGTCTTGGTTCTCGTGCTGAGATTCTAAATTGGAGAAAGACTAATTTTGATGATATCAGGAGAGATCTGGCAGGATAAGATAGATTGTTTCCTGGAAAATAGATGCTTGGAAGTGGGAGGCCTTTGAAAGGGAAACATTGAGCATTCAGAGTTTTTACTGTTCCTGTTAGGATAAAAGCAGGGCTAATAGGTTTAGGGAACCTTGGATTTCAAGGGTTATCGAGGCCCTGGTTAAGAAGGAGGTGGACATCAACTATAGGTAGATAGGATTAAATGAGGTGACTGTGGAGTACAGGAAATGCAAGAGAACACTTGGGAGAAAAAAAATCAGAAATGCTAACAGAGGGCATGAGTTTGTTCTGGCAGACAAGGTGAAAGAATCCTAAGGGTGTTTGATATATTAAGGGAAAAGGATAACAAGGGACAGGATTGGTATTCTTGAAGATCAGTGTGGTCATTTATGCATGGAGCCAAAAGAGATGGTGGAGATTTTAAATGATTTCTTTTGTATCAGTATTTCCTCAGTAATCAAGACACAGAATCTATAAACTGAGACAAAAGAGTAGTGAGATTGTAGACCAAATCCCGATGACAGAAAAGGAGGTGTTTGCTGTCTTGAGGCAAATTAGGGTGGATAAAGCCCCAGGGCCGGGCAAGGTGTCCCCTCTGACCTTGCAGGAGGCTAGTGCAAAATTGCAGAGGCATTTAAAATGTCCTGGGCCATGGGTGAGTGCTGGAGGACTGCAAATATTGTTTTGTTATTCAGGAAAGCTCATAAGAATAAACCAGAAAATTGCAGGCCAATTCATAGGTAAGTTATTAGAAGGTATTCTGAGGGAGAAGATTTATACTTATTTGGATATACAGGGCCTGATTATGGACAGTCCGTATGGCTTTGTGTGTGGTAAGTTATGTCTAATCAGAGTTTAAAGAGGTCACGAGGAAAGTTGATGAAGGAAAGGAAGTGGACATGACCTGGTGAAGGGGCTCAGTCCGAAACATCAACTGTTTGCTCTTTTCCATGGATGCTGCCTGGTGTGCTGAGTTTCTCCAACATTTTGTGTGTTTTGCTTTGGATTTCCAGCATCTGCAAACTTTCTCCTGTTAATAAGAAACAGGGGTCAATTTTGCTGAGTGAATTGGGTTTAAAGGCATACAGTTTGCTTTGACATTTAACTGCTCCAAATCAATTAGCAGAAATTAGTTCTGCTGATATTGTCAAAGTAATGCAAGAATATTTAGAACCAAAGCCATTGTTGATTGTAGAAAGCTTTAGGTTTCATAAGCGGAATCAAAAGGAAGGGGAGTCTAATTCGGCTTACGTGGTTCAATTGGAAGAAGTTGTAAGCATTGTCAATGTGGTAATGGTCTTAAGGATGCACTGAGAGATTGTTTAGTTTGTGGAATCTTACATGGAAGCATTCAAAAATGGCTCCTAACTGAGGCACAACTTACATTTAAAAGAGCAGTTGAAATCGTTGTTTCAATGGAAATCACAGACAAAGACATAGTTGAGTTGCAGTCGGGATTGAAAGTAAGCATGAACAAAATTGCAAACTGGCCTGGCCAAACAAATTGTGTTACTGTTGTGGCACACATACACCAGACCAATGCAGGTTTAAGGGTGAAACATGCAGAAAATGTAACAAAGTAGGATACATACTAAGAGCATGTCAGACAGATAAAAAGAAATGGACTGCACAGAGAAGAGAAAAAGACAAAAAAGTTGAGTTGCATTGTCAAAAAGAGCACTAATCTGCATGCATTTGATGAAAAATCTGATAATGATGAGAATAATGCAGGACTGTGTGCAGAGTGAATGGCAAATTAATTAAAATGGAATTGGACACTAGTTCAGATGTTTCAGTTATTCCACAAAATGAGTTTGAACAACATTACAAAGATAATAAACTGAAGCCTGCTGATATCCAACTAAGAACTTGTACTGGAGGGAAAAAAACTCCTTTGGGAATGATGTTCCTGACAATAAAATACAACAATGAACAAGCCACGTTGAACTTGTATGTGGTAAAAACAGGAGGACCAGCATTGTTGGCGGTGGGGGGGGGGGGGGGGGGCAGGTGGGTGATTGGCTGAGACAACTACAACTTGATTGGAGATACATCCCCAATTTGCATGCCAATCCCCTACGAAAAATTCAACCAAAAGCGATTAAGAAAGGTACTAGATTATGCCACAACTATCTCCATGCTGAATGCCATGAACTATTGCCCACTGGCGGACCAATAGGTATTGGTGCCGACCTCTGGTTGAAAAGCAAATTGGACCAAGAAAGGACCATGCTGCTCAGAGAAATCGTGAAAGTGATGAAAACAGTGGTCCGATTGCAACAGTCTTTGTTGGCAGCATACCTGAGAAAGCTTCTGATATGTTAATCAGACAGTTACTTATAAAATATGACTTGGTTTTAAGCTAGAAGGAAGATCAAGGAGTTTAAGGAAAGTTGCAAGCATTCAGCATTTTTGTGTACAAAGACCAGAATCAACTCAGTGTGCATTAAGGTTATTATATTAACATAAAGTGGGAGACAGTTGTAGAAGTGGACTCAAAGAACAAAGCCCAGCTGAATGAATGGAAGGCCAAAAAGAAAGAAGTCAATGGAGATACAAAAAGAGGATTTATCAGATGACGTGGATGAAGAAATGAAGAGGAGAGATCATATCATAAAGGGAGCAATAGAAGGATTAGTAAGAGAATACTCCAGTGATCTAAGCGCACCTTTCCACGATTGAGATACACAAACTAGAAGAAAAAGGAAGGGGAGAAAAAAGGTGTCCAGAGCTGTCAGAACTACCTGCAGTCCCAAAGTTATCTTCTGCAACCACCACAGAGGAGGCCTCAGAACCTGAGATTGTTTTCACAGCCACAAGTCACACCTGCCAAGCGGAGTGACCTCCCTTGTCAGGAAGGACATTATCCCACAAAGACAGTAATTCCTGCAGGGTGAGGAAATCTTTCAGCCTAAATGGGACAATTTTAAAGTTTACTATGCTGTAGATATCTGTACTATGTACTAGTCGTATACTGCATATATAGTTGAGATACATTCTCTACTGAGTTGAAGTTTGTAGCTAAGCAGGGAGGAATGTTATGTATTTAATATTTAAGTTATATTTAAATAATAGTGTGTATGTGTATATAATGATTAAGCATTCTTCGTTTAAATAATTCATTATGGGTTCTATGTAAAATACATGAATTGTATGTGTCATCATGCTGCCACATGATACGGGCACGCCTCGCTTAAAGTAGGCTTGAAGTTCGACCCACGTTCCTGGACTCTGGTGTCTTCCTTTGAATTAGTTTAATGTTTTGACGTTACGAAACAACATCTGTATTGACACTAGAAGTTGAATGGCATCTGTTCAGGCTGTTAATGATGTTTATTTGTAAATCTCTCTTGCTTAAATTCCATCTAATTTTTCTATTTGAATGATCAGAGCTTCAAAAGTGAACTAATGAGATCTATATCAATAGCCATTTCAGCTTTAAGACAAAAACAAGTCTTTTTCCATCGCTGGCATTGCAATTAACAATAGGAGGTCTGCAGCAGTTGGAGCAAGGTCAGCAGGCTCGGGACGAGTGAGGATTTGGACATCGGAGAACATAATCGGTGCTTTCACATTCTTTTCAGTGAATAGTGCTGCTGTTGTCAGGGTTTTTTCTTCTCATGAAGTGTATCTGATCTGTATAGTTAAGTTGACTTTCGTATTTTTTTAAATCTACAAAGTACATCACACGGTGATTGCTCTAGAACTTTACCACAGTTCTAATCATCAGACATTTCATGATTAATTTTAGTGTAGATAAGGAAAGAAGTATGATTTGTAAATACTCTGCCCCATGTTAAAGTCCTTGCATCAACAATGCCAAGAGTTTGACCTTCAGGATTGCAAAGTAGTAAGGGTTGTGTAGTAAATTTTGCAGACATCTATACACCTCAAAGCGAATTGTGTTTAGTGGTCTAGTCAGAGAATGTCACTCCTCAGGAATTTGTGATATGCCTTGCAAATAAAAACTATTTCCCCTCTTTTTCTTCTTCTAGTTCTGCATAAGATAATTGAATCTTAACTATTCAGTATGTTTGACTGGCTCCAAATATCCTACATGATAATTGAACTTGTATCCCAAATATGGCAGCTTTCTGATAAGGTGACTCAGAATAACTAAGTCATGTCACCAGTGCCAAATAATGATTTCATTCCTATATCCCTTTTATTTACTCAACCCTTACTGTTCTTGGCCTTCTGATTTTAAAATGGTGTTAAAAGCAAATTGGTGTTAGAGCATATGTTGTTAAAATGAGACCTGAATTGTTGTATAAAATTGAGTATCTTTTTGTAGCCTCATTAAGTGTCTGGTCCTGCTGAGTTTCTGATCAGTGAGACTAGGATGTTAATGATGGAAAACAGTGGCTAAAGCTGCTTATGATTTAATCGTGACTTGCTCGAGCGTACTCTGAGATTGTGATAGAAAACTTTGAATTTGTCAGGCTTTTTGGTTAACTTGTCCAACCCAATTTAGACACCAGCCTTCAAATGTCTGTGAGAGCTTTGCAAGTTCAGTTGGATGGAGAATGACTTTGTTACTGAGCCATGCCAGGCAGACATTTAGGCTTATTCTTTGTTTCAGTTTTATATAATCAAAGTGCATTTGAGTCGGGCACATTGGTGGGTTTAGCCTCCCATTAGTCAGACAGGGCATGAATGCTTTCCTGGAAGACATTGGTTAAACCAGGTTTTATAAGAATTCACCTTGTAATTTTATCATCTTCATTACTCGTGCCTGTCTTCTTTGCGTTTTAATTCCAGAATACTGACTGAATTTAAATTTCACAGCTACTTTGGGATTTGAACTCTGGTCACTGGTAATTTAACCACCATCTCAGGGACAAACATTCTTCAGTTGTTATGTGCCTAGTGTGTGTGGTCTTTGTAAGGAGAATATCTTGACATAATATCTGTTGCCATAATATTTGCAAAATACCATTAGTTTCCATGACAGTACTTAATAAATGAAAATATTTTAGTACTATGTGTGGTACCTTTTAAAACCCAATCAAAAGGTACAAATGTGGACACAGTAGGATTCTGGTCAACAAATTGGCATCTTGGATGATTTGATAATTCCAGTGTATTTATGCAGTATACAATCAGAATTTTCTTGTTTTTCAGGTACAGAATATACAACCAAATAAAGAAATGAGTCTTGCTAGTAACCGTAGTCTAGCAGAACAGAATCTACAGTTTCATCCCAAATTGGACAGCCTGAAACTTCAATTGACTAGGAAATACCAAGAGCTCCAGACACTGTTTGAAGCATATCAAGTGAGGAAATCGAGATTAGGTAACCTATTGAGTTTTCTTTAAATATACCATTTTCTGATATCTGCTTTGATGTGTTGTTTTATAAATGCACAATTTAAAAAATCATCTGGTGTGCAGTTCCTGGACAAGAATCAGGTTCGGGAATCTGAATGTGTTCTAACAATTCCAAATTTTGAGATTTGCATCTAATGTATGCAGCAGATCTCCCATGTTTTTCTTTACAACCATGACATAATATGCTAATTGTTTTTAGTTCCTAAATGGGGGATTTAATTGCACTTTTTGAACTTTTTTAATAAAAAGTTGAAATCAATGTGAGAAGTTGCTCATCAGTGAGGCTGTGTGAGGTTTAAAAAGAGCTTAAGGGCTTTCAGAACTTTTTGGTGGCCTGCAATTATTGCAATCTTTTAGGCACTCAGCAGGGGCCAATAGAAAATGAGGTGTAAGTGGAACAGCCATTATGTGACTGGACTAGTGTTAAAGTGGTCAGGATTTGCTCAACAGGCATAAGCAAGAACAGGTGCAGGTTAGAACTTAAGCTTGAGAAGTTAGATGTATAACAAGTGTGGGCAGGATCGTAGTTAAGGCAGTAAAATGCTCCTGTGAGATGTGGGATTTCCGGGTACTTGGTGGTCTCCCTGATGACTACACCTGCAAGCAGTACACCCAGCTTCAGCTTTGACAGACAAGGTCAAGGAACTGGAGCTAAAAGCACTCTGGACCAACAAGAGGTTGAAAACCTCATAGATGAGGTGGTCATATCCAGAGAGCAGTCTTCAGATAGTAGATGAATGACAAAGTAGGGAACAAGCAGGCAGTGCAGGTTTCCCCTCAGCAGCAAGTATACCCCTTTGGATAATGCTGGGGGTGGGGGAGGGAATGATCTATGAAGGCAAAGCAGCAGCTAGGCCAGTGGTACTGTGGCTGGCTGTGAGCAGAGAGGGATAAAGTCGGTTAAGGTGACGGACAGGAGATTCTGTAACTGTGAAAGAGAAGCCAGGATGAAGTGTTGCTTCCCAGGTGCGAGGGTCCAGGATATCTCAGAGTGCCTGCAGAAGATTCTCAAGAGGGAGGATGAACAGCCAGAGGTCATGGTGCACATCGGCACCAATAGCATTGGTAGAAAGGGGGGAAAGAGGTCCTGCTCAGTGAGTATAGGGAGTTGGTGAAGAGGCTGAAGATCAGGACCCCCAAGGTAGAAATCTCTGGATTACTCCCAGTACCACGTGCTAGTCAGGACAGAAAGAGGATGACAGTACAGATGAGTGAGTGGCTGAGGAATCAGTGCAGGGGGTAGTTTCAGTTTTTCAGTTTCCATCACCCTGCCAAATTAGTTGAAACCCTCCCCAACAGCTCTAGCAAACCTGCTCACAAGTTTACCGGTCCTCCTCGGGTTCAGGTGTATCCCTTCCTTTGTAGAGGTCATACCTTCCCTGGAAGCAATCACAATGACAGGGCTGAGGAAGGGCCAGTTGGTATACAAGTTGACGCAGTGTGTCGTGAAACTGTAAGGAAGGACAAGCAGATGATGGAGCATAATCAAAAATGGAGATGAATACAGGACTGAAGGTGTTATATTGGAATGTTACACTGTTTATGGAATAAGGCATATGGTCCTTGGAGGTGACATAGGGTGGGAAGATGCAGCATCAGCTTGGGTAGAGTTCAGAAATTGTAAGGGTGAAATGATGCTGATGGTGTTATTTACAGGCCTCTGAACGGTAGCCAGGATATGGGAAATTAATTGCAATGGGAAATGGAAAGGTATGTAATAAGGACATTGTTACAATAGTCATTGTGGATTTTAATATGCAGGTAGATAGGGAATATCAGGTTGGTGCTGGATCCCAAGAGAGGGAATTTGTAGAACGTCTGAGATGGCTTTTTAGAGCAGCTTGTGGTTGGAGTCCACTAGAGGAAAGACAATTCTGGATTGGATGTTGTGTACTGAACAGGATTTGATTAAGGATTTTAAGGTAAAGGAACCCTTTGAAAACAGTGTTTATAATATAATTCACCCTGCATTTTGGGAGGGAGAAGATGAAGTCAAATGTATCAGTATTACCGTGGCATAAAGGGAATTAGAGGCATGAGAGAGGAGCTGGCGAAAGATCATTGGAATAGGACACGATCAGGAATGGTGGCAGAACAGCAATGGCTGGAATTTCTGGAGGCAATTCGGCAGGCGCAGGATAGATGTATCCCAAAGATGAAGTAGTATTCTAAAAGCAGAATGAGGCAACCATGGCTGAGGGAAGTCAAAGACAGCATAAAAGCAAAAGAGAAGACATACAAAATAACAAAAAAAAGTGGGAAGTTAGAGAATTGGGAAGCTTTTCTTGGGGAAAAAAAACAACAGAAAGCACCTAAAAGTAAAAAGCCATAAGAACAGATGAAATAGATGTAAGCTAGCCAATAATATAAAAGAGGATACCAGAAGTTTTATCAGATATGGTATATAAAGAGTAGAAGAGGCAAGAGTGGAGAACTGACCATGGGGAAAATGTCGATGAAGTGATAGTAATTTGAAATAACAAAGAAATGGCAGGCGAACTTCAGTATTTGATTCAGTCTTCACTGTGGAAGATACTAGCAGTATGCCAGAAATTCAAGGGTGTCAGGGAGTAGAAGTGATTGTTGTTGTAATTACTAAGGTGAAGGTGCTTGAGAAGCTGAAGGTAGATAAAATCTGAATGTAGGACCAGGTGAAAGAGGTGGCTGAAGAGATTGTGGAGGCATTAATAATGATCTTTCAAGAATCACTAGATTCTGCAAGGTTCTGGAGGACTGTAAGCTTTAAAATGTCACTCCATTTCTTCAAGAATGGAGGGAGGCAAAAGAATGGAAAAAAATGGGCCAGTTAGCCTGACTTCAGTGGTTGGTAAGATGTTGGAGTCCAGTTTTTTTAAGAATGAGGTTTCAGGGAAATTGGAGGCACATGATAAAGTAGGCCAAAGTCAGTATATTTCCTTAAGGGGAAATCTTTCCTGACAAATCTGTTGGAATTCTTTGAGGAAATAACTGGCAGGATAGACAAAGGCGAATCAGTGGATGTTGACATGGCCCTAAGCAGGGGGTTGCTTAACAAAATAAGACCCATGGCATAACAGGAAAGATGCTAGCATGGATAGAAGATTGGCTGACTGGCAGGAGGCAAAGAGCAGGAATACAGGGGACCTTTTCTGGTTGGCTGCCAGTGACTAGTGGTATTCTGCAGGGACCAGTATTGGGACTGCCTCTTTTCATGTTATGTGTCAATGATTTGGATTACTGCATTGTTGACTTTGTGGCCAAGTTTTCAGACAATACAAAGATGGGAGGAGGAGCAGATAGAGTTAAGGAAGCAGTGAGTGTGCAGAAGGACTTGGATTTGGAGAATGCGCAAAGAAGTAGTAGATGGAATAGAGTGTAGGGAAGTGTATGGTACTGCAATTTGGTAGAATGTGTAGAGGTGTAGTATATTTTCAAAATGGAGAAAATTCAAAACTCCCAGGTGAAAAGGGTCCTTTTGCAGGATTCCCTAAGTGTTAACTTGCAGGTTGAAATTGTGTTAAAGAAAGACAAATGCAGCGTTAGCATTCATTTCAAGAAGAGTAGAATATAAGAGCAAGCATGTGATGCTGAGGCTTTATAAGGCATTGGTCAGACTGAACTTGGAATATTGTGAGCAGTTTTGGGCTCCTTATCTAAGAAAAAATGTGTTGGCATTGGAGAGGATCGGAGGAGGTTCACGAGAATGATGCCAGAAATGAGGGGGTTAACATATGAGGAGCATTTCATGGCTCTGGGCCTGTACTCGCTGGAGTTTTGAAGAATGAGAGGGAGTTTCATTGAAATTTTATCAAACATTAGAAGGTCTAGATAAAGTGAATATGGAGAGGGTGTTCCCTGTAGTAAGTGAGTCTAGATCACAGGATAGAGGGACATCCATTTAGAACACAGATGAGAAGGAATTTCTGTATCCAGAGGATGGTGAGTCTGGAATTTATTGCCACAGACAGCCGTGGAGACCAAGTCACTGAGTATATTTAAAGCAGAGATTTAAATACACAGTTGCAAGAAAAAGTTTGTAAACCCTTTGTACTTACCTGGTTTTGTGCATTAATTACTCATAAAATCTTCATCTAAGTCACAAAAATAGACGGGCAGAATCTACCAGGAACCATGAAAATTTTGAAGGTATCAACAATCATCTTTAATGTTACAGGTAAAATGAAGAGGATACAATCATTGAAAGCATGTTATGAAGGCAGTCCATTATTATTGATTTTGTTAGTTTACAGTCAGTCAAAAAAAGTAGCAGTGTACGGTAGATAAATTCCAACATCAGTAACTATTAGGAACTAGTATGCTGTTTTGTAGTATGGTTGATGATGATGACGTCGACTCAGGCCTGAGAGGCCAGCGTCGGGCATTTTCATGCCTTACAAGGCGCAGAATGAAAGACTGTGTGGCGTGCCACTCCTCACACAGACATTTTGCAGTATTTTTCTTTATTTTACGAGGTCGAGTTGTGAGCTTAACACTCAACCCGGCACGGATGGAAAGCGTACTTGAGAACCGCCCGACTGGATTCAAACCCAGGAAACTCCATTCCAGAGTCCAGCGCTGATGTCGCTGCGCCACCTGCCGATCCGTAGTATGGCAGTAGTATTGATAGTGTTCAATTTGTTCTGTATTTCATTCAGTTACTTTTTATTCAGTTAAGTGGTAGTTTACCTTTGTCATACTTTAAAAATTATTTCTATTAAACTGGCTAATTGGGCTATCTGCTTAATTGGGCCAACATGCACTGGCCCCAATGTGTTCCAATTAACACATTGTATTTGCACCAGCAAAAAAAATACATTCTCTTCCAAAATGGCATTCCTCACTGCTGTTCCAGGAAATATTTTGTAGTGGTGGAACTGTTGATTGCTGCAATTAGCCCAATTTAATAAAACAAATTAATGAAAAATCATGGAATAATTTAATGTAATGGCTCAGCTCAAACTCATCAGACAGATGTTCCCTTCATCTGTAACAAGGGAATTGTACCAATAAAAGCAAAGTAACTAGCAAGTCTGAATATTTTATAAAGATTAATTAGCAACGTGGGAACAGTAAGATTCCTTAGTCACCATGAGTGTACTGATTGTACTTGTAGATACTGACAATATTCCTTTTTAATCATTTTTGCAATTGATTTTCCTTTACTTTGATCAGTGGCAGAGCTGAATGGAGATTTTGAAGTCGTACAAGGACAAAAAAAAGATTCATGTGCAGTGCCTTGTACAACAATCCCAGTGCTGAATAGTTAACTTGTCCTTTACTGAACAAGTGTCAGCTTAGATTCTTGTGCACCATTTTCAGAAATGGATGTGACCCTACAATCAACACACACAGAATGCTGGAGGAATCCAACAGACCAGGCAGCATCTATGGAAAAGCGTCTCTGGCTGAAACCCTTCATCAGGACTAGGAAAAAAATGAGTAAGAAGGTACTTGCTCTGACTTCTGTTTTTCCAGCCCTGATGAAGGGTTTCAGCTCGAAACATTGACTGTTTACTCTTTTCCATAGATGCTGCCTGATATGCTGAGTTCCTCCAGCATTTTTAGTGTGTTGCTTTGGATTTCCAGCATCTCAGATCTTCCTGTCTTTGTGAACCTAACTCAATAGGATTGTCATAGATGAGTAATGGAACATTATTCTGCTCTTCACTATGATTAAGTTCTCTTCATCTATTTTTAAGTTCCTTGAAGTGAATTGCTTGTTTAAAGCCTATTCATTCAGTGTGTACTGTGTCATATGATGAGAGCGGTTATGGTCTTTCCAGAACCATGATTCATCTTGGTAAACTTTTCTACAGAAGTGATTTGCCATTCCTTTCTTCTGGGCAATGTCTTTATTCCCGCTATTATCAATACTCTTCAAATATTGGCTGCCTAGTGTCAGTGGTTACATAACCAAGGTTGTGATATGCAACAGCTGCTCATATGCTATCATGTGACCCCGATCGGGTGCTAAGCAGGTGCTACACCTTGCGTAAGGGTGAACTCGGGCTAGTGGAGGGAAGGAGTGCCTTAAACCTCCTTTAGTAGTGACATATCTCCACCCAGCCATCCAAAGCCTATGCCATTCACAAGTTGGGAAAGATGTAAATATAATGCACTCTGAATGGTACTCTGAATTGCAATTAAAACACTTGGGCTCTTTTTGGGATGGGGGAGACAAAATACATATGGACATTCAGAAAGCTTTAATGTAGAAGATGTGCCTTGGCTTCACGTGCTTTAATTTTAGTTAAAATATGGAGAGGATTAGCTCTGTCTTTGGAGAGCACACAGATATTAGGGACAATATAGAAAGAATTGACTGAAGGTTTTAGCACAAGGATCTATGCTGGGGCTTAACTGTCTTGACAGAGCTCTATGTTCAAGGTAACAAAAATTGTTATAACAAGTATAATTAATTTTATTATTTTTGTAATTTTCACCTCTTAAATGGTGAGTAAAAGAACATACCATGACAAGCATTTGGTTCATGACAAACTAGAAAAGCTCGTATATCTGAACTGTTTTTTTAAATTGCGACAAGCATAGTAACAGACCGCTGTAGCTCAGTGAGAACTAACTCAGTCACATACAGATGGGCCAGCTGATTATACACATTCCAGTATCTTCAGGGTGGCACACAAACACTAGTTAACAATTAGATATAACCATGCTAAAATGTAACATTAAATAAACTTGAACATCTCACCATAATTCTACTGAACACACACACACCACAAAGCCATTTTAAAACCAGAACTATAAGACATAGGAGCAGAATTAGGCCATTCAGCCTATTGAATCCACTCCTCCATTTTATCATGGCTGATCCCGGATCCCATTCAACCCCATACACCTGCCCTCTCACCATATCCCTTAATGCTCCAACCAATCAGGGATCTATCAACTTCTGCCTTGAATATACCCACGGACTTGGCCTCCACCGCAGTCTGTGGCAGAGGTTAAAGTGACAAAGTAATAAAATTATTTATACTCGTTATAACAATGAGTAGCACTGGCTGCAAGGAATGCTGGGGCGAGCTGTGACCACGCTCCTGAAACACCGCACTGCCCCCACCTGGGAAGTCAGCCGTCCACAGCAAAGTGCAAAAGTCCCAATGGTGGTCGACACCACTGCTGCCTGGGGTGTTGGGGGGTGTCTGTAGACCCCCTGTTTTGTGAGGTAAGAGGCAGGGCTCCCAGTGTGTCACATCCTTCCCTCAACCTCACTGGCCGTCGGTCAATACGGTACCAGCCGGTCCCAGTGCATCATGACTGCCTTTCACCACTCAGGAAGCTGCACCCTGTAAGTCACGCCAGAGAAGCGATTGAGCGCCTCTCCTCAACCTTTCCAGTTGCTTCAAAGCTTAGAGAATAGTCCCTACCGAGAGGGGCAGTAGATCCATACTCGGACCCCCACTGTAAAGTCCTGTCCCCAGCTGTGGCATCATAAGCCTGTTCTTGCTGGCAACGAACTGCACTTTGGTTCTGCAAAGCCGCATCATAAAGAGCCTGCCTGTACCCCCTGAGGTGCTACAGATATTCCAATCCAGCCTCCCCAAGAATTTCTGGCTAGGGGTGGGTGGGGGGAGCCAAACACCAGATTCACCAGCGTGCACAGCTCCCACCCGAGCACGAGCACAGCCATCGTACACCTGGTGGACTCTCGGACACCAATACTAGGGGTAGGTGGCCATCTCAATCATGCTGGTGTTGGCTAACAAGGATGGCGAGCTGCGTAGCCAGAGTGTGGTTAAAGCACCTCACCAGCCTATCGCTTTGCAGGTGAAGGTGGGTGGTCTGTGTTTCGGTGATTCCCAGCCGCTTGCAGACCTTGCTAAACAGCTGCACCCTTGGTCACTGCGGAGTTGCTCGGGAGCGCCAAAACATTGAAGAACTCCTCCACAAACCTCTTAGCGGTGGTGGTGGCACTCTGGTCCAGGGCCTCCTACACCTCCAGCCACTTGTAAAGTAATCCATGGCCACAAGGATATAGTGGTTCCCGGCATTAGTGTGGGGGAAGGGACCCAGGATGTCCATCCCTACACGCTCCATTGGGGCACCCACCAGGTACTGCTGCATTGGTACCCTAGACTAGCAGCCCGGCCCCTTCTGGGACGTACAAGGGTCGCAGCAGTGCGCGACAGCTCCACGTCCTGCCTGCACCCAGGCCAATAGACGCATTCCCACAGTTTGCCCAACATCTTTGCAACACTGAAATGGCCGGCCCCCACCAGCCCGTGCGCCAACTGCAGGAGATGTCTGTCGCCGGGGGCAACTGCCAAAGCCAGAACAGCAACCCATCGCGCATCACCAGTGTGAGTATAGGGCTTTGGTCCCTGGATCCAGGGCGGAGACCTCTGCCCACTCTGGCCGCCATCCCACGATCAGCCATTCCCTCACCCGGGCCAGCGCTGAATCACTCTCCTGTTCGCTGCTGGTGGTCAATAGTGGGGATGTCTACCTCACTGCCGGCTGCCACCACCGCTTGCCCCTGGCCCCGCTCCTTGAGGCAGCGACACTCGTTGGGCTCACGGAGACAGCGAGAGAGGGCGTCAACATTGCCACTTTCCTGGGATCCATCGCCACTCCTTCTGTGCTCACCACGAGGCCCAGGAACTTCATCTGACAGCACAGTAGGCAGCCTGGTGGACGGCGGCAGAGACCTCTTCCAAGTTCCGCAGAGCATCAACAAAAACGACAGCGTGCACCAGCAGGTCGTCCAAATAGATGACACAGTGACCCTGCAGAATGTGAGCCACCATCCTCTCCGTCAGTCTCTCGAATGTGGCCAGGCCATTACACAGGTCAAACAGCGTTACCTGGAAGTGCCACAGCCCTTCACAAGTGGTGAAGGTAGTCTTGGGCTGAGCCTTCAGGGCCAGTTCGACCTACCAGTAGCCATTCCAAAGATTTAGAAAGCTGAACCAGGTCGAACCCATGATACAGTCCAGGGTATCTTCAATTCGGGGCAGCAGGCAAGAGATCTTCTGGGTCACGGCATTGAGAAGTAGTATACACAGAACCACCAGGACCTGTCTTTCTTTCTGACCAACAACACCGAGGCTGCCCACTGGTGTCAGAGGGCTCTTTGTCTGGCACATGGGGAGGGCCTGGCATTGGGGCCTTGGGTGGATGGGCCGGGCGTCCCCAGTGTTAATGTGGTGTTGGACCAGCCCTGAACATCTGCAGCCCTCGTCACTGGCTGCGGAGATGTTGAGGGGCTGGTCCAGGAGGTCTTTCAGCCACCACCGCAGGTCCTGATCCGAGCCCTTGCTGCTCCGATGCCACAGCTCCCGCACTGCTTGGGTGGCCCAGTGTCGTCACACTACACTGATGCAGTTGCTAATGAGGGGCATGATGTGCTGCAGTGGAGTGGCCAGCGATGGTGCGCTGCATTGCGTTGGGCTGCCGCGGGGTGTGCTGCACTGTGACGGGCCACTGAGAGACCAGTGGTGGTGGTTGCTGTGCCTGCCTGGTCTGCTTTTGGAGCTGCCCTGCCAGAGGTTGTGGGACAGGTCAGGTCAGGGCCACATGGCCCGCCTCACCACACCAGTAGCAGAGCTAGCTCCACGGCACACATCTGGGCCGGTCTGGCACTGGTTGAACTTGTCTTACCTCTGATCAAGATGGCACCTGGGTACAATACTCCTTCAGTCAACATCTTCTGGATAGATCATGAAACCTTATGTTTCACTTCTTTGATTGCTGGTGAGACTGCTCTGCTACGGAGAGGGAAAGGCCTGTGGCTGTGTCCAAAGTATGTGACCCAGGTTTTCTGCATTTTTGATAATGGCCTTGGACTGTAGACTTTTTCTCAGCATTATAGTTTTTGTATTCTGTGTTTTTTGCTCGATCTTTCTTGTTTTTTTTGTGTGCAGGGAGGGGGATTTGGGGGTCGATGTGCATGTTCTGTATTTTTTTTTGCACAGGGAGTTGAAATTTGAGGGTTGATGATTGTGCTGCCATTCTTTCTTGGTTTTGTGGCAATCTGCAGAAGAAGAATTTGAGAGTTGTGTACTTTGATAGTAAAATGAACCTTTGAACATTTTAAGTGAGTCTTCGGTATGAAACTTGTTGATAACAACCTCTATAACAATTCTCAAATCAGACTTTTTTTTTGGTAAGTGCATAGCCATTAATCTTAGCTGTCGAGTTCTCTAAAGCTGGGCATCAATTGATGCCTGTTGGTGATGTAGATTTGAGGTCTGCGGAGGTTCTTGTCTGTCACTTTATTGCATCTTGTCTGTCCTCTGAGCATCTTACAGGTGTGTGTGTGTATTATATATAATTTTGGCATATTGTGACCTTTTTCTCAAGTCTACTTTTAGCATTAGCGCCCCACTGACAATCCTGTAAACGGCTGGTTGAATTAAATTTCAATTTGTCACTGCTCTGAACTGCACTACATTTCCACTAATACAACTGGACTATTGAGAGTCACCTTGTTATGCAAAGGAGAATTAAGTGTTGTAGGAAGTAAGAGTCATCCACTGAATTTTGTACAACTAAAATTTGATGTACAATTTTGTATAAACTGAGCCAACATTTGTTTATCTTTAAGTGTATGTACAGCATTCAGTTCTCAGATTTTTTGAATTTAAAACAGTCATTACATTCCTGTATGGAGTGGGCACAACAATCTCAATCTTGCAGTGTCCTTCTGGTTGAGGCATTGAGGATGTGCTGTTGAGTTCAGGACAGGTTGTAGGTTTAGTCACGTGTATTGATCTGAGCTGTGGAGGTGTGTGAGGCATACTGCAGCATACTTGTTGTTGGTAGATGGGATTCCCTCTTACTAGCCAACAGTGCCTGCATACATTTACAAGATTACACTTGGCTGCACAGGCAGCTGTAGTGGAGTAGTTGTGGAAGTGGTTTGGTCTTTTGAGGCTGTGGAATCATCCCCAAGTACGTTGTATTATGTGAAAGGGGAAAACATTGCGGGGAGAGTTCTGCAATTCTGTTCTGCTTTTTTTTTGAATTTCTGCATTGTAGCATCAGTTGCACCTTGTTACAATTTTTTTTAAAAATAAAGAAATTTGGTTCCTGGGGTTTCTAATTTAACAAGAACCTTTTTGCTTGCTCTACTGCACGACCTCTGCCTTGCCTGTGGGCAGGAGGAACCTCAGAACAGTGGAAGTAACTTAAGAGCAGTTTTAACTATCTGAAATGAACTGAACAGATGCATTTTAATCAGTAATTATGTGGTATCACACATTCTAGTGAGATTTCCGTTGCAATTAGAATATGGATCCTAACAGGACACATCTATGGTCATGGTTGAATAGTAATTTTCAAATATGGTTTTGTATTGATTATACTGAGGCACATATGAACACCATCTTCGAACTGCACAATTTGTTGTGTTGATTGCACATGTTTAAGCAGAGGATTTAAATGCACCAGATTTTATTGTTTTAAAAATCCTGACTGGAATTGGTCTGGACATCTCCATGGTTCTGATGATCAAAACCCTGTTGCTGAGCCACAGATAGATATAAGATGCTAGTTGCAAGAGTTTGCTATTCTCGTAGATTTCTTTGCATAATCATTGGAAATGTTTTATTGCAGGACTATGAACAGTAGAATCCAATAAAAATGTGTTCAGTGAGCCTCCGCAGGCTCATTGGTACAAATTGTTCAATAACAGTCTGTTTGAGATTATTACTGCTTCTCTTAATGGTTCTTCTATAAACTGTTCAACTAAAAATCTCAGACCATTTTTCAGTCCTTTGAGTCCATTGTTTGGTGCTTTAGAAAAGACATACTGTCTCTGGAAGATGCAACTACTTTAGGCAACTCTAGTGACCTTTAATTTATTAAATTATTTCATCATTTCAAAGTAAAGTATCAAGTTTAGGAACAAATGGGAGTAGGAGTAGACCATGACTGTTCTGCTTGTTAACGTGATTATGCCCGAACTTGTTGTTTTATTCCCTAAATGTCATTCTTCTACTAATACCCAAAAATATGTTGATCAGTTTTGAATTGCATTGATGATATTCCACAGTTCTATCTTTCATGAACGAAATTTCTTGGCTTGTTCCTCTTTGGCCTATCCCTTGTTTGCGATTGACCCTAGTTTAGATCTCTCTGCCAGGGAAATGTCCTACCTGCATCTATTCTGTTGAGTTCTCTAGGAATTGTATCTTACAATGTTTCCTACATTTCATTCTTAAAATCTTAACATCAGGACCCTAGTTACCTAATCTCAGACTTACAATTCCAAGAATCAGTCAGGTGAATCTTCACTGCACTTCCTTTACAGTGGGGTTTTCAATCTGGGGTCCACAGACCTCTTGCTAAATAGTATTGACCCACAACGTTTATAAAAAAAAAAGGTTAGGAACCCCTGCTCTATGGCAAGCAGATTTTCAAAATCCAGGTGTGATCGTACCTAGGCTTTGCACAAATGTAGTAAGATGCCTTAATTCTTGTGTTCCATTCCTCTAACATGAAGACCAACCTGCTGTTGGTTTCTGAATTGATTGCTGCACCTACACCAGAGCTTCACCTCTCAAATGTCCCTGCTTTCTCTCCAAGGAAATGAGTGGCCAGGATTGGAAACAATCCCTTTGACTCAGTGAATACGCACTGACCTGCAAGCACCAATCTGTGTCTCAACTCTGAACATTTGGTCCAGTTTGTTTTCCCCTTCTCCCCCACCCCTGAATTAGTAACTTCTGACCTTTATTGTTTTTAGTGGAAGTGAATTTTCTCACTTTGCATTTCAAAGTAAATTTATTATCAAAGCACATATGTCACTGTATACAACCCTGCAGGCATTCTCAATATATGCATAGAATAATAACCATAACGGAATCGATGGAAGTCCACACCAACTTGGGTGTTCAGCCAGGGAGCAAAAGACAACAAGCAGTGCAAATACAAAAAGAAAGAGGTAATAATAATAATAAATAAACAATAAATATCGAGAACATGAGATGAAGAGTCCTTGGAAAGCGAGTCCATAGGTTGTCAGAACAATTCAACGATGGGGCAAGTGAAGTTATTCAAGAGCCTGATAGTTGTTCCTGAACCTGGGAGTGAGCTCTGAGGCTCCTGTACCGCTTTCCTGATGGCAGCAGTGAGAAGAGAGCATATCCTGGATGGTGGGGGTCCCTGATGGTGGATTCTGCTTTCTTGTGGCAGCATTCATGTAGATGTGCTCAGAAGAGCTTTACCCGTGATGGGGAGAGCTTTACACAAGGTTAGTCTCTGCCACTGAACTCCGCTTAATTCAGTCACAGGAGTATGGTGGCATGCAGCATCATCTGCCAGTCAAATGGTAGGAGCAAGTCCACTTAAGATCAGAACATGTGGTCATTAAAGTAGCTGAAAGCAGTTGGCACTTTTCAGAACAGACAGCCACGGTGAAGTTGATTGGGTGAGGAATGTATGTACCTTTTGCATTTATTACAGAGATGTATTCTACTTGATGGATGGAGGTTGAATTTGTTTTATTTCTGTTGGCTAGAATTCAGAAGTCCTTAGTTTAGAACAGGAAAAGTTTTGTAAGACTGTTCGGTTTGTGTCTCTGCAGGATTTGTATTAATTAGCTGTGGTGCTAATCAATAATTAACAGTAGAAATGTTGCATGTTTGAACATGTTTTTTTCCACTTAACCAACAGAATTAATGGCAGTGGGAATCTTCTTCATTGACAAACTTTTGAGTGTGAAATTAAAAATTTAATATCAATCTTTCTAAGTTATGGCAAGAAAGTTGCCCTGTTGCCATTGTTATGAAACCAGTAACTGGTTTCACTTACCAGCAAAGATAGATATGTCAGTTGAAGTCCAATGGTACTATTTTCAAAAGTTTTATTAATAAAGGGGCACAAAAATTAAGGTTAATACAAACATTCAGATAACATGCGTCAATACTCAATCTAAAACCGCAGGTACATTAGTAATCACTCAGAAATAAGCTCTTTCGTTGTCTAGGGTATAATACTGAGTCCAATTGGAAATATAAAGAGTCACTCTGAAGTCTGCAGGCTTTTCCCTTTTGGTTTCACGTGTTGGAGAGAGAGAGAGAGAGATTGTTAGGAAAAGAGAACACTTGCCGTTGTCTTTATGAATCAAATCCTCAGCCTCAGAGGATTTGGCTTCCCTGGTGTTAAATAAAAGCGGTTTTCCGTTGGTTCTAGCCACAAACTCCGCATTCGGAATTTAACGCACGTGGCTTCCTTCAAAATGGCTTCCCGTTCCCACGGGAAGCGGTATCGTGCTTCTCGGTGTCTCCTTGGTGCGTCTGAGGGTCGTCCTCTTTCAGACCCTTCTTTATACTGCCTCACGGGATCTCAGGTGTCAATCAGGTTGCAGGTGATGCAATCTCTCTCTCAACCAGCCCACTTTGCCCGAGGGCTTTACAATGTCCCTGCGAGTTGGCACGTCTGCAGTTCCCAGGTGTCTCCTGAGAACAATGCCACAGTCGCCAGCTTTTGTCCCAGTGGAATGCGGTATCCAGCACGTCGCTGTCTTTCCATTTCCTGTGTCCATTCGGCATGTCTCTCTCTCTCTCTTGCTCTCTCTCGGGTCATTGACCCCCCTTTCACTAGGGCTCTTGCAATTCTCACAAAGGAGGGGGCTGGTATCATAACACCATATAATCAATGTTTAGGTATAGACCCAGGTTTCTGGTTGAGATGGCACTATCGAATGTGTGCAACAGCTTTCTGGTAGTAAAAACACCACTAAAAATGCCTTTTCTGAGGTAAATTCTGTTAAATTATCACTGCAAACAGTGAAGGGGCGAGCAATGGTGGAGCAAGTTTGGGGGGTGGGCTGAGGTGTGTGTTGCAGGTTGAGTTCAATGCCCATACAATTGGCCCAGGTGCGAGGTTGGATCACTCTGGCACCAAATAGAGAAGTCGGGCATAGGGCAGAAGGAGATTTGATGCCCGTACAATCAGCTCGGATGTGAGATCAGTTGCTGAGCTGATTTTAAGGGCTTGAAAGCGGCTTTGGTGAAATCTGGGCCCGGAGCAAGTCGCTGGGTAGTGTGGTCTAGTCCCGGAACCTTTCGCTGCAGTAGTCCCCGAGTCCTAGTGCAAGGTACGATATGCTGTTTGGACAGTATAAATGCTGGCCCAGATCAGAGGCAAGAGCCAATTTCGCCCACTCTCCATGATGTTCAGTCCTCTCTCCAGGGTGCCAGATCCTTTTACTACTGCTCCTTTGGTCAATTTAAATGCCAGCCCAGATAGACTGAAAAGCCAGGTGTCGGGATCCAGGGCAAGAGCTGATTTTGCTCGTTCTCTGTGATGGCTCTGTCTTAAGACTGCCCCAGCTGTTGTGTTCAGTGCCCACTAATATGCTGAACTAATAAACGAGGCTTTGCTCCGGGATCGGATCTGAGGACTCTATTTTTGGTTTGGAATGTTGTTCGCATCAATTGTTTGCATGATTTGTGGTTTTTCATACTGGGTATTGTCTTTTTTTTTTCTTTAATTGGGTTCTTTCTGCTTTCTTGCTTAGTGGCTACCTGTGAGCAAACAAATCTCAAAGTTATATAATTTATACATTCCTTGATAATAACTGTACTTTGAACCTTTGAATTTTAACTAATATGTAATCAACAAAGCGAAACTTGCAGTACAAGGTCAATTGGTTTGCACTGTAAAGAGTCCTGGCAGCCATTTAACAAAAAAACAATTTTCACATCAGGAATATTTCAGATAAGCACTGTAGAAAAGGCTCCGTATAGTTCAAACATTTCCTTACAGCACCATTTTGAAAGGTGGATAATCTGCTTCCAGTACTATTCCTTGCAGGTAATTCAAACCTGAAATTGCCAGTCCAGTATCAATCATCGCTGCTTTATTTCCCTTCCACTGAATCATGAAGAATGAATCTAGGCTGGCCAGTTTCCATCTCTTGCTGCTCTACTCGTGTCTATTAAAACTGTTGGAAATGTGTCCCTCAAATGGTCCAGATGGGCTTCATATTACGAATTGTTAAAAAATTTCTGGATATTCAAACAATAATTTTCTCCAGAGATTACAATGAACAAATTATTGAGCACATCTTCCTTATTTCTATTATGTAAATGTTTAATTAAATTTATTGGATCTGCTGTACTTTTTTTCTAGTTGTTGAAACTAGCATTTCAAAAACGTAATTCTGGAAGTTTTGGACTATTTTCTGTGTGATTTGTTGAGATCATTACAAAACATTTAAAATCCAAGAGGGTTAGCTGCTGAGATCAGGCACTTTTTTTAAAGAAATGTTTTTCCTCTGTAAAAGATGGTCCAAATAATCTGAACTTAAGGTAATTTAATTATTTGAATTGTATCTTTTTTTTCCCTATTTTTTTCACCCAAGCCTCTCTTACAGGTTTCGATTATGAAATATTACCCAAACTTTCCCTTTTGTCTCAGCTTCTGTACAATACAATGTACTGAAGTGCCACTGAAGATAGGCAGTGGTCATTGCCTTGAATGTCTTGATGCAGGTAATATTGAAAAAGAATACATTGTCTTTATGGAGAAAATGTAAATAAGCGGACAGAACTATGGAAATGGGCATTGACATTTTGTTCCAACATTATACGAGCGGAGATACAACAGGCTGAATAGATTGGTACTGAGCTGTAAACTCATAACATTCATGCTGCAGCATCTTATGTAGTTTTCCCAGGTCAATTTAAATTAACAAGATTTGTCCCATTTTTAAATTTAGAATTCAACAGTGTACATTTTTGGGTGGGGAAAAAATTGACTTTGAACAGGTTTTTTTTCCTTCCTCTTTGCAGAAAGCCAATCCAGAAGTGCTTCCCTAGACACACTACTTGCACTCCTACAGACAGAAGGAGCAAAAATTGAAGAGGAAACTGAGGTAAATGTTTCACGGTTCAGTTTATGCAAATTGTTTGTTCAGTGAACAACCAGTCATGATAGAGCACCACTGATATCGTAAACTCTTCTATCAGCTGAGCTGACTAAGCACAATTGTTTGGTGATCTTGTGACGGGGGGAGGAAAAGAGTTTTGGGTGAGATTGGCAGTTGCATAAAACTATAATTAGTTAAACTGCTCCCCAATGTCAAATGAGCTATTGATGGTTCATTTTGCAATTCTCAAAATGCATTCAAGTATGACTTGCTTTAAATTATGACCCCCACCCCCCAATCCCCTTTCATTTCAGTTCTCATTCTCTCTTGTGCTCCGAGATCATTCTGACTGAAGGAGACAATGTCTACTGTAAACCAACACAAGTAATCTTAGTAATTCTATGATAATGACTGAGAAAGACTAAGTAATCATAAAGGCGGGAGACTTCGTTTTGGATGTGGAATCTTGCCCCACAATTTTTTTTTAAACTTCTATTTCTTTTCCATCCCTTTTGTCCAATCTCTTCCTACCCTCATCTATCACCACTTGCTAGTCAAAGTATATGTATATCACAGCATAAAACCCTGAGATTTATTTTCCAACAGGCATACTCAATAAATCCATAGTAGAATTATAATCATAAGAGTCAATGAAACACTGCACCAACTTCGCATTCAACCAGTGTGCAAAAAGACAGCAAACTATTTTCTCCTTTGTTGTCCAGTCCATCATCCCCATGAGGAGACCCATTCTAATGGTCCCTTTTATTCAATACCATTTTGAGTGTATAATGTGCCTTTTCAAACTTGTGTTATGAACTGAAATATTTAATAATTTTCCAGCCTTTTCACACCTTCATGTGATCCATCACTGACTATCCTCCTGTGTTGCACAATTTCTCAGTCTTTTTGAGGATGGGCTTTAAACCAGTATCCAGGTCAGCTCAAAGCTAATTTTTCTACACTTCCAAGCTTGCTCCCCATTTTGTCTTAGTGAAATCTGTTCAATGCCACTGCTTCTAAGTTTTTCCTCATATTCCTTTTTAAAGGACTTCCCCTTCCACATTGTTGATAACTCAACAGCATTTGTTCCTTTTGCTTTGGTTCCAAAAGCAGAATAAAGATGTGCTTGTTATTCATTTCATCTGTTTCTGTATGTAACAGATTGTATACATAAGCATCATCCCTCTTTTATCTCTCCTTTCTATTTATCTTTCACCCCTCACTGTCCGTGATCCTTATCAAGTGCAGGAGTTGCTATACTTATCCTTCACCTGTCTCGCTCTGTGTTGAACACCAAATGTTACCTTCAGGTGATAAGTAAATTTCTTATTCTAATTTCAATTTGGTATTCTGTATTTGTTTACTATATAGGACCCTAGTGGGTCATCAAACACTAACTGGGTGATCATTTTGTAACTTGCCTTTGCCTAATCTGTGTGTTGCTGTGGAGCTGCTCCACTCTTCATTACCTCAAGCCTTCCTCGTCTCCTTTTCTGCTTAAGCTCAAGGAGACAACTTGCAAAATACCTTCCATACTTGAGACTGAATTCAGCAATGGCCAACAATCGTTCCTGCTGTTCCCATTGCGCCTTCATCCAACCCAGCTTGTCTGCATTTGCTGTGCATTTTCATTGTGAACTTACTCACAGTTGCCCTGTCCAGACCTGACTTTTTATTCCTCCTACCCCAACCTCCACCCTCCTCATCAGCACATTAATTTTAAAAAATAGGGTGTTGATCCTCAGGGTGGAGGATCCATCTGGGTAGCCTCCAACCTGATGGCATGAACATTGATTTCTCCTTTTGTTATTTTTCCCTCCCCCTCCCCTCTCCTCTTCTCTAGTCTCTTATGTCATCATTTGTCTATCACCTCCCTGGTGCCCCTTCTCCTTCCCTTTCTCCTATGACCCACTCTCCTATCAGATTCCCTCTTCTCAAGCCCTTGACCTTTCCCACCCACCTGGCTTCATCTATCACCTTCTAGTTATTCTCCTAACCGCTCCCTCCACTTTATTATTCTGGCGTCTTCCCCTTTCCTTTCCCATCCCAAAGAAGGGTCTCGGCTAAAACATTGGCTGTTTATTCATTTCTATAGATGCTGCCTGACCTCCTGAGTTCCTCCAGCATTTTGTGTGTGTTGCTTTAGTTTAAAAAAAGTTACTTTTCTAACATTTTCCCAGATCCAGTGAAAGTTGTTAATAGTGCTTCTGCCCACATGTGCTGTCTGATCAAGTGTTTCCAGCAGTTTGCTATTTTGGAATTCACAATACCTATAAATGCCTTTTTGCTTTGTTGATCAAACAACTGATTGCTTTACTCTCAATTTTGTTGTAGATCATGGCTGAACACTTTCTAGATGGTGAAGTACCCTTGGATGTGTTTATAGAGCAGTATCCAACAAAACGAAAACTGGCACATCAACGGCGTGTAAAAATTGAGAAGCTTCAGGAAATGGTCATCAAAGGACCAAAGTTAACCCGGCCGCGGTTACCCCAGCCACAAATGCAACCTGAGCCACCACAGACAAGCTGGAATTCCAACAATGCAGAATCTGTCGTACCTCGGAGGGTTCCACCACCACCTCAGGTTGGAGCCTCTCCCACTCCTTTTACGAGTGCAGCCCTGGGAGCAACATCAGGAGCACCTTACCCTGTTCCATATCCACCCATCCCACCAAGATCAGGGAACGCTGCTCCAAATTTCATCTCTCCACTACAGTACAGGCCACCCTGCCCTCTGCCTGCCACTCAGAAAGCCGGACATCCTCCTCAACCAGGCTTTATTTACCAGTAATCCTGCAGAATGGGTTCCGGTGCACCCTTCTGTGCATAGATACTTCTGCAG
Source organism: Hemitrygon akajei (assembly GCF_048418815.1). Classification (NCBI taxonomy): domain Eukaryota; kingdom Metazoa; phylum Chordata; class Chondrichthyes; order Myliobatiformes; family Dasyatidae; genus Hemitrygon; species Hemitrygon akajei. Next base: position 18,628,489 of record NC_133137.1, read on the forward strand.
AGTTCAGTGTCTGATGTGTGTGTGTGATCTGCGTTTCTCTGTGGGAGAATAAGGCTCTATTGGTAGACTGCAGATCAGAACCTTGCACCTACTTCAACGCGAATCTCTTAAATTACCCAGCAACCACGAAGTTCTATTTTGTGAAGCATTTGGATGGAAGACGAAACATAATGGGGCCTTTCTGTGATTTCTAAACCTTTTACTTCTGGAATTCATTGCACTTTCTGCAGGGACATTTTAGAAGTTCGTTAGCAGCAACTGCCACAAAAATACAAATGCTGATACAAAAAAAAATCATAATTTACTGAGTCAATTAGCACAGTTTCTAGAAATGCATTTACTGTTTCAGTTAGGGAAAAAAAATACTGTGATCGACCATAGGCATAGGTTATGTATAAATGTAGCTTTTATAGAAAGGTAATTTGTACTGGAGTTTCAGGGCTCTGAGGTTTGTGCCTATGTGATTGGGTATACTTATCTTCTCATTGTTTCAGTTATGTCAATGCTAACATTACAGATTTATTGAATCCTGATTAACTCTCACTAAGCTGTCAAATTATTAGCTTTGAATATTTGTTCACATACGCACCACTTAAAACTAAATCATTCTAATAACTAAAAAATAAACTTATTTTGACATTTGATATTTAGCTTTAATACTTCTGGTAGAAAAATAGTCTTAAGATTTTGTCAAAACTAGGCACCGATTTAGCTGTTTTTGATGCTCCCTACCCTAGAAGACAATGATTCCTGGATTTGCAACAGGGATGTTTTCTTTGAAAGTGTTGTGACATTTCATAAATGGAAAAAAAACTGTGTGAAATGCATTTTAGGTGTTTCAGTACAGTGTCTTCCTGTGTGGGGAGTGTAACAGATTTTTCTTATAACAACATTTCATATTGAAGATTCATATCCAAAAGAGTTAACAATGTTATAGCAAAAAAATTGTCAATCTAATGTTTGTAAATCAAGAAATTAATGCTGGGTTGCAAACCGACTGGAAACTGCTCGACTACATTGGTTGAGGGGGAATTATGTCAAAACAAACTGAATTTCATTGGGTGAACAGGTACAATGAAACAGATACTTTAAAATTGTGAAGCAGAACAGTTTTAAAAATGAAGCGTTAGATAGCTTTTCTAATGTGTATTAAGAGGGGAAAAAACTTTTTTTTAGTGTTAAGCTGTGTTACATATTTCTATCCTTTGTATCTGCATTCAGAAACAGTTCTATTTAGGGCTTCAAACAGATGGACTACCTTATTTATTTGCAAGCTCAAGAAGTGTCATATGTGGCTGTATGTTTATGTGCCTTAGTAATATTCATTGAGGGACTGTTGGAAATGTTACTTGTGGTACTCATGAGGTAGCACCATAGATTTTCATATTTATGTTCCAAGGGATGGAGTGTTGCAGTTAATCAAAATATTTTGTTGATCTATAGTACATCAAAGTCAGATTAATAAAACTAATCAATATTAAAAATAAGCAAATTAGTTGGTGGCAATATAACTTGTTCAAGAATGCATTACTGCGAATGCAGGAGACTGAAACTTTTATCTTAAATGGTTTCCTGAAATTACACAAATTCTTTGCTTCACTCAAGACTTTGGTAAATTGATTGTAGCAACATTTCAGACACTACAGTTGGATTTGCTTTTGAGTACACTTTTTGTAGGATGACTTTTTTAAAATTAAGTTGCCTTGAAAGGCCTCAAGATTGTCTCTACTACAGCTCCTCATTCATCAGTAAATTAAAACAACTTCTTTAATACCGCAGGGAAAAACCCTCACTCCAGTTTCACATGTTTTAACTAAAATGTTTGACAGTACATTTGTAAAGTCTTATAGTTCATGACTGCTGTTACTAATGTAGTGGTGAGCTTAAAAAAAATTACCTCATTTTAATCAGTTCTATTAATAAAATGTATTGTACATTATCTATTTTGCTGTCTTTGCTTTCAGTTATGCATTTTGAAAGATTGTCTCATTACTATGTGAATCAGAATTTGACTTGCTCATTCCAGGTAATTAAAGTGGCTTTTGAGTAGTTCTCTGGTAAAAGTTGAATATCACCTGGTTCTTGCATTTTCTTTGGGAGACAGACTCTTAGATTCTACTTTAATCATAATCGGGATTTTTTAATCCTTTCTGTATTTGTAAAAATGAAATGCAGGAAAGGAAATTTAGTTAGAAATAACATTCCCATTCTCAATGAAATTTAATATTAATTCTGACCGATAGCTCTTTGAAAACCTTTTATATATTGAATAATCATGTGTGTATATTTTTTTGAATTTTTTTATATATTGAATTTATTGATTTCCATCTCGTTTCACATTTACCTGATGATTACTCTTTGTATAATTATGTTTTTAGGCAAAATATCTTTCCAGTAAGCTTGGAATGTACTAGTATGTATGGGAATTGAATTTTCAAGTGAAAATGAGAAGGGAGATTTTCCTTTCAAAGTCTTCACAATTATGCAGTGAAGGGTTAAAAGTAAAAATGCTGATTTCAAGCTGTGTATTGGGTAGTTGCACGAATCAGGAGGTAGAATGCAGCGGCAGTACAGTTTTCATTGTATATTTACCTGTCTTTTGATGTAAATGTTAATGTCAACTTGATTTTTTAAAAGCAACTACTTTAAGTTCTATACATTGACTATAGAATTATTACAAATTGTTTTAATTGAAAGTTATTGAAAAAAAGGTTGCATGCCCTTTGTACAAAGTACTGTTGTCTTTAGAATCTAAGATGCTTGGATCTTTTGCTTGATCATAGTTAGAATGTTATAATTAGAATGTTGATATTCTCATTACTATTGTGGTTGATGCAAGTGATTAATCATACTGGGTTACACAAAGGCTGTAACTTGTAACTTGCAACTTGGGTGGTATGAAATTGCCCATAGTTCATTACCATTAAAATACTGATGCCCCTTCCTGAAATTCATAAAGAATATCTTGTCTGAAGTTTAATGAAAACTGTAAACCTTTTACAAAGTTACATTTCAGATATATAATTTAAGGTTTCTGTTCTCTGCTTCACTTTCGCTACCAGCACCAAACCCCTTCCTCCAACACTGCGGGACTGATTTCAACACATTTATTTGTATGGTACCAATGTCACAACATAATTTGATCCTGGTTTGGGTTTTATAGAAGGTGGTTGATTGATTTTTTTTATCGCCTAATGTTACTAAATCAGGTGGAGATTTTTTAAATGGTCTTTTTAGGGTAGATTTTATCTATCAAATGTTTAGTGGCCAAAAGTAAGGGTATGAGGTGAGGAAGCTAGTGGTGGAAGAAATGTTACATAAGCTGCAATGTGGGAGCAGTGCAAGAAAAAAGAGGCAGAGGAATGACGGGTAGAAATTAAATGGGACAGAACTAAAAGTGCTTCTATAATCCATGTTATTGAGTTACTTTAGAGCAGGGATTCCCAGCCCTGGGGTCCACGGACCTTTCAACTGATGGTAAGGATCCTTGGCAGAAAAAAATGTTAGGAAACCCTGCCTTAGAGGTTCATATTGCAAAAAGGAAAGGATTAAATTTCATGTGTTTGCTTACTGATGCTGCCTTTGAAATTAATATTATTGAGGCAAGTAGTGTTAGAATATTCTGAGGAACCAGGATTACCTCAATGTTGAAGATGAGGGAAATCGACTGGATTGTGTCCTGAATGAGACTAGTGGGAGGAGGCAACACTTGCAGGAGATGGGGAAAATGAGATACATGAACAGCAAATTCAGTGTCTGAACACTAGGGATTAAATACAGTTGTTGAACTTGAGCTGGACATAAAAGGGGAATAAAAATGTAAATCCTGTAGATCTTTATGTAATTCCTGTTGGAAACAAATATGTTGACGTGGTTGATCAAGTCTTCATCCAGCAATAGTCAGGGCAGTAGGGCCAATTCTAATTCTTTTTACTTGCCAGAGGTGGCAAGCTCACAGGACTGCATTTGAACATTGGTCTGCACCCAATTAGCTGTAAGTATTACCCACTTCTCATATGGCTAATGAGTTTTAGATTATTTATAATGCTGTTATATTACAATTACAAAAATGGAGAAAATGTATCTTTAATTATTGTGGAGCCATTACAACTGTTTGCAAAGAATGCAAGTCTCTGCTTCAGAAAATGCATTCTTTTTAATGTTGTGCCAGTAACAGAATGTTTTTTTTTGTTCTAATTTCACGGGGAACCTGTACTCAATAATTCCAACTGATCAAATATAGGCAATACACAGTTTCTGAAAGATTTGTATTCACTGTTAACAGATCTGGAAATGGGTGAATTTAGGAGCTGCTATTGGCTCTAGTAGAATTAATTCCTGTTCTCATTTCCATTCCGAAATGTCACTCCGTGGCCACCTCTTCGGCCACAATGAGGCCACTTTCGAGTTGAAGAAGCAACAACTCGTATTCTGTCCAGGTAGCCACCAACCTGATGACATGAACATCGATTTCTCCAACTTCCGTTAATTTTTCCCTTTTCTTCAATTCCCCACTTTAGCTTCTTGCCTCTTCTCCTCACCTGCCTATCCCTTCCCCTTCATGCCTCTCCTACTGCCCTTTCTCAAATTGCTCCTTTTCCAGCCCTTTGTCTTTTCGGTAAGACATAGGACCATACTTGGGCCATCTGGCCCATTTGAGTCTTCTCTGCCATTTGATCATGGCTGATCCATTTCCCTCTCAACCCCATTACCCTTTCACGCCCTGACTTATCAAGAATCTATCAACTCTGCTTTAAATACCCCCAAATGACCTGGTCTCCACAACTGCCAGTGGTAACAAATTCCACATAGTTGCCACCCTCTGGCATGAGAAATTCCTCCTCATCTCCATTCTATATGGATGTCCCTGTATTCTGAGGTTGTGCCCTCTGGTCCCAGACTCTCCCACAATGGGGAACATCCCCTCCACATCCACTCTGTCTAGGCCTTTCAACGTTTGAGCAGCTTCAATAAGAATCTTGCCCTTTCTACCCCCCCCCCCCCCAACCAATCTTCTAAATTCCAGCAAGTACAGGTCCAGGTCAAACACTCCTCATGCGATGAGCCATTCATTCCCAGAATCATATGAACCCTCTCCTATGTCAGCATCTCCTTTCTTAGATAAGGGGCCCAAAACTGCTCTCAATACACTTGAGGCCCCACTAGTGCCTTGTAAAGCCTCAACATTGCATCCTTGAGTTAATATTCTGGTCCTCTCAAAATGAATGCTAACATCACATTTACCTTCCTCACAACTGACTCAACCTGCAAATTAACCTTTAGGGAATCCTACATGAGACTCCCAAGTCCCTTTGCTCCTCAGATTTTTTTTAAATTTTTTGCCCATTTAAAAAATAAGTTTATACGTGTTCCTTCTACCATAGTACATGATCATACACCTCTTGTATTCCATCTGGCACTTGCCCATTCCAATCTGTCTAAATCAAGGATTCCCAATGTTTTTTTAATGTTATGGACTCCTGCCATTAACCGAGGGGTCCACGGATTCCAGGTTGGGAATCCCTAGTGTAAATCCTCTTGCAGCCTTCCTTCTTCATCAACACTCCTTGTCCCTCCACCTTTCTTCATATTGGCTGCAAACTTGGCCACAAAGCCATCAGTCACATCATCCAAATCATTGACATACAATGTTAAAAGAAGCAGGCTCAACACCAATCCCTATGGAACACCACTAGTTACCAGCAGCCAATCAGAAAAGGCCACTTTTTGCATTATGCTAATCAGCCAATGCTCTAACGATGCTAGTATCTTTCCTGTAATACCATGGACTCTTACCTTGTTAAACAGCCTTGTGTTTGGCACCTTGTCAAAGGCCTTCTGAAAATCCAAGTTCATAACATCCACCAATTCTCTGTCTATCCTGCTTATTATTTCCTCAAAGATTTCCAACACATTTATCAGGCAAGGTTTTCCCTTAAGGAAAACAAGCTAACTTTGGCCTATTTTATCATGTGACTCCAAGTGCCCTGAAACCATCTTTAACAACTGATTCCAATATCTTCCCAGCCACTAAGGTTAAGCTAACTGGCCTATAATTTCCTTTCTTCTCCTTCCTTAATTCTTGAAGAGTGGGGTGACATTTGCCATTTTCCAATCCTCCATGCAAGGATCTAGTGATTCTTGAAAGATCATTCCTAATGCCTCAATTCTCTTCAGCTACCTCTTTCAAAGACCTGGTCTGTAGTCATTTGGTCCGGGTGACTTATTTACCTTCAGAACTTCCAGTTTCTCAAGCACCTTCTCCCTTGTAACAGCAACTGCATTCACTTCTTCCCCCGACTCTCTCAAGCTTCTGTCATACTGCTAGTGTCTTCCACAGCGAAGACTGATGAAAAATATTATTCATCTGCTATTTCCTTGTTCTCCATTACTACTTCTCCAATGTCATTTTTCGGCGGTCCAATATCCACTCTCTCCTCTCTATAATTAAAAGTTAGAAAAAACTTAGTATCCTCTGATATTATTGGCTAGTTTACCATTATATTTCATCTTTTCATTCGTTATGACTTTCTTAGTTGCATTCTGTTGGTTTTTTTAAAAGGTTCCTAATTCTCTAACTTCCCACTAATTTTTGCTGTATTATATGCCCTCTCTTCTGCTTTTATGTTCGCTTTGACTTCCCTTGTCGGCCACAGTTGTCATCCTTCCCTTTAGAATACCTCATCTTTAAGATGTATCTATCCTGCATCTTCCGAATTGCTCCCAGAAACTCCATTCAGTGCTGCTCTGCCTTCATCCCTGCCAGTAGCCCTTTCCAATCAACTTTGGTCATCTCCTTTCTCATGTCTCTGTAATCCCCTTTACTCCATTATAATAGATACATTTGACCTTAGCTTCTCCCTTTCAAATTTCAGGGTGATTTCTATCATATTATGATCACGGCCTCCGAGGAGTTCATTTACCTTGAGCGTCCTAATTAAATTCAGTTCATTACACAACATCCAATCCAGAATTGTGCTTTCCCCTAGTGGGCTCAACCACAATCTGCTCCCAAAAGCCAACTGGTAGGCATTCTACACATCCTCTCTCATGAGGTCAGCACCAGCCTGATTTTTCCCGATCTACTTGCATATTGAAGCTCCCCCATTGACTGTCATAACATTGCCCTTTTTGCATGCCTTTTCTATCTGCCATCATAATTTGTAGCCCACATCCTGGCTACTGTTTGGAGGCCTGTACATAACTCCCATTAGTGTATTTTGACCTTTACATTTCAGGAACTCTACCCACAAGGATTCTACGTTTTCTGCTCCTATGTCATCTCCTTGATTTAAGTGGGTTTTTTTTACCAACAGAGCCACCCCACCCCCTCTGCCTTCCTGCCTGTCCTTTCAATACGATGTTTATCCTTGGATATTAAGCATCCAACTATAAACTTCTTTCAGCCATAACTCAGTAATGCCCAAGATATAATTTCTTTCGATCTCCAACTGCACTAAAAGATCACCTACCTTATTCCATATATTGCATGCATTCAAATACAACAAAGTCCTGTATTTGTCATCCATTTTGATCTTGTCCTCCTGCTACACTGCAATTCATCCCACTAACTGCAATTTTGCCCTATCATCTGCCTCTCCTTGCCAGCAGTCTCACTACACACTTGACTCTGCTTTTATACCAACTGCCCCATTCTCAGTTCTATCACTCAGTTTCTCATCCCCCTGCCAAATCCCTCTCAAATAGTTCTAACCAACCCGCCCGCAAGGATATTGGTCCACGTCAGGTTCATGTGAAACCCATCCCTTTAGTTTGTCGTACCTTCCCCAGAAGAGATCCCAATTTGAAACCCTGCCCCCTGCACCAGTTCCTCAGCCACATATTTATCTGCCAGATCATCCTATCCTTGCCCTCACTGTTGCATGGCACAGGCAGCAATCCAGAGGAGGAGGTCATACTTTTCAACTTTCTACCTAGCTCCTTATTCTTTCTTCAGGACCTCCTTGCTTTTCCAACCTACTGTATGTCATTTGTACCAAGACTTCTGGCTGCTCACCCTCCCTGTTTAGAATGCCTTGAACCCCATCCTTGGCACCCGAGAAGCAACATACCTTTTGGCTGTCTTTATTGTGTCCACAGAATCTCATGTCTACTCCTCTATGGAATCCCCTATCACTAATACAGTTCTCTTCTCTTCTCCCCCCCCCCCCCACTCCACCTTTCCTATTGAGCCATAGTGCCAGAGTACCCCCCTTTGTAGGCTGTCCCCTTAACGGTATCCAAAGTGGTATGCTTATTATTGAGGGAAACGGGCAAAGGGGTACTCTTCATTGGCTGTCCATTTCCTTTCCCTCTCCTGGCAGTTACCCAGGTATCTGCCTTCTGTAACTGAGGGGTGACTACCTCCCTGTAGCTCCTGTCCATCAGTTTCCCGTGTCACTTCCCATTTTATTTCATACCACCCACCTGGCTTCACGTATCTCCTTGTTTATCCCATAGCCCTACCACCTTACTTTGGCAACACTCACACAAAATGCTGGAGGAACTCGGCAGGCCTGGCAGCATCTATGGGGAAAAGAAAAAGTACAGCTGACGTTTCGGGCCGAAACCCTTTGGTAGGACTTTTTTTTTCCCCCATAGATGCTACCTGGCCTGCTGAGTTCCTCCAGCATTTTGTGTGTGAGAGTTGCTCACAATTCCAGCATCTACAGATTTTCTCTAGCTTATGACCTTATTTTGGTTCTTCCCCATTCCTTTCCGGTGCTGATGAAGCGTCTCAGCATAAATGCTGACTGTTTATTCCTCTCCGTAGATGGACCTGCTGAGTTCCTCCAGTGTTCTGTGTGTGTTGCTCAAGGCTAGAAACTCATTCCTTATTCTGACAGTTATTTAGAGATCTATATTGGAACTACATGCAACAGCAATATTGCACTTCACATATAAAAGAAAGATGATTTTTTTGCTAAAAAAAGATAGTTTTGTATTGAAAATTTACCCTAGTGATTTTTGGCTGGATGACTGCCAAAAGTCTTCCTGTACTGATCCTGTGAAGGAGCAGGATAAGATATTTAAGACAGGTTAAAGTACTGGTCAGAGAAACATCATTTAGGTTTAGAAATGCCTATTATTTGATTAGGATTAGAATATAGTGAGCCCAGAGTATGTATTTGCTGTGGTTGTGTGAATCCAGTTTCAAACTTGTATATTTGCCATTGTCCAGCAAGTCCTTCATGATTGGCAGGGCTGTGTAACCTTTAATTTTTTTTTCTTCTTTGGTCCTCTGCAATATACTCTAACCATACCTAGAGCTGGAAAGAAAGTTAACTTGATAGAGTAATAGAAAGTTGATAAATCTGCAATTAACACCTTTTCAGAGATGCAAGAGCTCCAGGCCCTTCAATTTGTGATAGAACACCAAAAGCTTAGTTGAGAATGGGTCAAGGTGTTTAGTGCTTGGTTCATTAAGGTATGATAGTCTTTGCCTCCTTTTCCGGTGACATATTTAAGGTGGCAGACTTTGAGATGCTTAAATCTTGGTGGTTCTTCGGATAGCTGTGAACAAGGATTAATTTGAAAATTATTTGGATAACAAGAGACACAATAGATGAGGCCAAGGAGACGTATAAATATTAGAGTGAGCAACAGAAAATGCTGGATCTCCTGCTCAGGCTGCAGCAACAGTGGACAAAATGAATAGTAGGAATGAGAGCAGTGAGAAGGGAATAAATACCCTTTGCTCTAGCTGAAGAGGGTTGAGGGAAAATACAAGAAATAGATATGGTTGTGAGTCCTAACAAATATAGCAGTGGAGAAGCCTTAGCTAAAGAAAGAGATTAGTGCAATCAAAAAACAAGTTCCACAACTCCACAGAAACTGGGAGAGAACAATTCCTTCATTTGAATAGTATTTTTTTCCCTCTTTCTCTCTTCCACCCTCCCCCCATTGTTTTTCTGTCCACCCAAGGCTTGGGGGCATTCAGTGCAACTTGAGTGAAATAAGTCCAGTATTAGAATGCAGCCACCATTGTTTATTTCTGAGTCACATGCAAATATAAAGCTCTAACCCCATCTCTTTGCACTACGGGGAGGGAGAAAACACCAACACCCCTTGAGGCAAATGGAGAGTTGGACTGATTTATTTACCTGCTCTGTAAATTGGCCTATACTTAATTTACTTCACAGGTAGGAGGGAGGGTGGGAGGCATAAGTTAGTTATTGAAGTTTAAAAACCAATATAAATCTTAAATGTATGTAACAGCAATACATTCTTATGGATACAAGATTTCTTTGACTTTTTTGAATCTTTGTTTACATCTGATGTACAAAAACAATACATTTACTCAGTTTATTTCAAATTTTACATTAAAATTCAGTTCTCAAAATTCAATACAGCTTAAAACAATGTTCATAGGGCAAAATTTTCTATTGCTAATAAATACACCACACCTGTTAAAATTTCCATGTACATATAAAATACTTTAGATTTCCCAGAAATTGAGTTAAAATTATGTACAAAGCTTTTGAAGCTACTGAATCTTTACTTAAGGTTGCTAGTGCTTGCCAGCAACTAAACAAATATTCTAGCCCAGTAGCAAATGTACAGTGCACCTAATTAATCTTTCTAACAAAAAAGTCTGATTCTTGAAGGACTGATTGCAAAAGGTTAAAATAAACAGTTATTTCAACCACGGATCCCCCCATTTCATCTTGCTTGACCAATTTGAAAATATGCATATTAATATATGAACTTAGCTCCTACAGTTCTGCTTTTCATTAATTCATAGGGGGCACATCGAAAGAGTAAAATGAGCAAGTTTATGGAATGTAGCACTGCCATCTGATGGGCTTGACTTGTAAAGAATGCAGAGCGACTTGTTCTCTGGTCCAGCATACTGCAGCCACCACGTTTATTTAGAGTTCCGTAAATGAGAAATGTAGTTCGGTTCAGATACATTTAACTGCAAAATATTGAATAGGTAGAGTCAGAAGTAACCCATATTAAGCTGTAAATACAGGGGATGCAGATTTTTTTTTACAATTTAAAAATTGCCTTCCATTTTATTCTACACTATTAGCTACTAGATCACCCAGGACATGTGCCCTCTTCTCGCACATTCAGAGTTTCAAGAACACTTTCTCCCCCCCCCCTGCCATCTGATTTCTAAATGGACATTGAACTGATGAACACCACTTTTTCATTATTTCTGGTTTTGCACTTTTTAATATAAATATGCACTTACTGCAATTCATTTATTTCTATACTTATCATGTATCGCTGCTAAGTTACCAAATTTCACGACGTATGCCGGTGATAATAAATTCTGAGATTCAGTGTTTAGAACTCAACTTCTTGCCAGAGTCAGGCACATCCTAAGGAAGCCAGGTTAGCAACTTAATTCTTGATCTAGATCAGGGGTCTGCAGCCCCTCAGTTAATGGTAAGGCTCCACGCCATTTTAAAAAAAAGGTTGCGAACCCCTGGTCTAGATCCGTGGACTCCATTGGTTACTCCTCTGTTATGAATTACCAGTTTGTTGTTCCTCTCTGCACCTTGTGGCTCATCAGGGGGCAAACTTCTGCTGTTTCCTTAGCATTTTAAATGAGGCTGAGTTGCTAGCTCGGTGCTCAACCAGGCACTGATGATAAGTATGCAAGCAGCTAGCTGGATTTGAACTCGGTATTACTTGCCTCAAAGTCTAGTGTGGATGCTACTACACCGCTGGCCTTGATTACCAGTTGCAGTATACGTTGGATGAGATTAGACTTGCCTGGGGATCTTTCTTGGGTGGGATGGTTGGTTTTTGGGACAGTGGCGGTTTCTTTGAAATTTCAGGTTTCGGTGGTAGCTTCTCGTCTTCTAATAGTTCATCGTGCGTTCCTCCCAGCTCGTAATGTTTCTTCCGGAGATCTCCAAGCTTCATCCTCTCCTGCTCCAGTTTATTTTCCAGCTCCAAAACTTTCACCTAAACAAAGCAGTTGATATACAAGAAATCAGGCTTTATACTCCGTCACCAGCCCTATCTGTTGATGCCCTTGATTTTTTTTTTGAGAAATATGCCTTGAAAGTAAGAAGGGACAAAGCTTCCACAGTTCAAGTAGAAGATTTCGTAGATCCATGTGTGTGTGTGCGTGCGCATATGCCTTAAACTGTGAATAGCTAATCCTTTAAAACTTACTTCCCCTTTGCAGCCTTTCAAACCATAGAATCATACTTTCATCCTTCAGGAACTTTTGTACAAGTCTATAAAATCAGCTCTTAATTTGAAAGTATTAGACTTTTGTCTCCCAAGTCATTTCCATTCAAGGAAGAAAGTTGACCCTGTGTTGCACTCTAGCACAGTCCCTTAGAATGGAGCACAATTTTTACTGTGCCCATGGTCTGTTTTTTTATCAATTATGCTATTGTTTGCACTGTTGTAACTATGTGGTTTTGTGCAGGTCTTGTAGCTTTAGTTTTTGGTCTTGTTTGTCTGGTGGATTTGGAGCTCCTTTCCGGGGAATGCGCTAAGACGGTAGCGCGATATTAATACGCAGCAGCCTCTCCGTTTGCTGGATTGGGGATTGCCAAACGTTATGTGGATTTTCTGGTGTAGTCTGTTTTGTCATGTGCTTTTGTGATACCATTCTGGAGGAACGTCTCATTTTTTAACTGCATTGCATTTGTGGTTTCTAAATGACAATAAACTGAATCTGAATTGAGCTTACTGTAACTAAATATACAATAACTATGCTGAAGAAAAAAGACTATTCCATCATAAATGCTGTCTCTAATGGGTATAACACTTAGTTGTTTTAATTGGCAAATATTGAAAGCAATAATTTTACCTGTGTTTCAATCTCCTGCTTTTTAAGTTTAATCCTTGACATTCCAGAAAAATCCATAGTATCTGGAAAATGGTGGAACAGTAACCTCAATACTCAAAAGCAAACAAGTGGACAATACAAGTATCAAACTGCTGACAAACCCTGTTAACCCCGTGGGGTCTGGTTACCTTTATCTTCAATCTGTTCCTGTCCAGATTTTGTTGATGCAACCACATTAGCAGCCATCTCATTTACGTGCCTGGAGGCTTGTTGCAATTGGGACAGGTTCCTGCTGTTCCGGCCTGCTTTCACCTAAACGGAGAAGTTCACAATTTGAGTGGGTAAACGTCGCTGAGGCTGCCTGTATCTGCTGGGGTCATTTTAAATGGGAACAGTAGAGACTGGAGTGCAGCAGAAGTTTGGAGAGGGAAAGGAATGGAACTGTTCTAGTGTCAGGAAATGTGCTGGGTTAGAGTGCAGATAAACAACGTGAAATCCACTTCAGCAGGATACACTGTCACTGCTATCTGTCTGATCCATCATTGTATTTGAGATGTTCCCTTCAAGCTGTTTTGTCTTCTATGAGGGGGTGATCAATAGGATTCAACAGGTGCATTTAAGGTCAGAGAAATGTATACAATATACATCCTGAATTTCTTTTCAGACATCCATGCAGAGGAGTGCCCCAAAGAGTGAATGACAGGTACAACATTAGAACCCCAAAGCCCTCCCCTCAATTCCCCCTCCCACACACAAGCAGCAACAAGGCAATGAACCTCCCCACCCCCACTACCATAAAAGTATCGGCGCCCTCCACCGAGCACTCAAGCGTGCAGCAAAGCAACAATAAAGGCACTGACTTGCAGAACCCCAAAGACCACTTGTTCACCTGATAATTCCACTTACCACAGGCGCTCTCTCTTCCCTAATAAGGGAAAAAGAGGTGTCCCCGTTTCCCTATTCCTCCTTTCAGTTGTACTGACTTCTCCATCTACCCCCTTCCCTCGTTTTCTCTTGCACGGTTAATCTGTTGTTACTGTGAGTCTCCTCACCTTCGATGCAGCTACAAGCTGCGCTGTGCTGGCTGCGACTTCGTGCGAGCAAACAATCAACTCCTCGTACTTCCCGGTCTTGAGCACAACTTTGTCAGCTGAATCTCTGGATTCCCCCCCCAAAAAAAAAAACACAAAAACATTCCTTATAGATCATTTCATCTCCTCGGTCCTGGGGCCAGCCCTCTGCTTGCCCCAAAATCTGATTACTGAAAGTGTGAAAGAAAATTGCAGCATGCCCAGTTAGCTGCTACAGTGAGGAAGGATGGTTACGTACCCTGGCAAAGGGAAAAGGCTTGCTTATCTGTCAACCTGTTACTGTTTTATCAGCTAGCTAATGCACAAAATGATAACTTAAGTGTTTCTTTTATAATCCTGAATGCAGGGGCTCGGTAAGACTGAGTGGTATGCGGTTTCGGTCTCCTTTCTAGAAAAGACCCACCAGACTGGTGGGTTCAGCCCACGTGATTGAGTGGGCTAGGCTTGTGATCTTTCAGTGTATGAACTTCACAGGGTGTGTGTGAATATAGAAGGACGTTGCTCCTCTGAGCTGTTTAATGTCAGGGCTCGCTATGTACGGGCAGCTTATTTGGCATGAAGATGGAAAAAGCTTCACTCATCTTGCTTCGCTGGAGGGCTGTAGGGACCTAGCTGAATTCATTTGTGTTTCTGGATACTAGGCGATTTGAGGACTATGGAGATTTGGTGTGGTAGATCAGCTATTACCAAGATGGACAGTAGAGCTGACAAAGGTCCAGTCCAAACGGTCTGCTCCTGCTTGCTTTAGTTCAACAAGGAATAGGATAGGAGCTGGAGGAAAGCACATCCAGCAATACTGCTAGTTAATGCTGGACACGTGGGTATGTAGAACAACTAACCTGAACTCAATTTAAGGTTCCTAACAGGTTGGCTAGGAATGTTTATTGAAGGTTTCGTGGAGAAAGCCTGAAGTAAGGTTGTGAGCTTAGTTATTTAACAAAATAGCCTACCTTTCCCGGAAACAAGTGAGCCTGTGAAACAGCTAAACATTAAATCATAGAATTTCCTCCACAAACAGTTTCTCAAAAGAACCCATCGCACAGGATTTTGCCCTGTGCAGCTTTTCTCATGAGAGCAGAAATGAATTTTATAAAGTTCCTTGTTTCCTGACAGCTCGAACTCGAGCCTTGGGATATATTCCAACAGTGGGTTTAAAGTAAGTTGGGTTCTAGGAGGAAGGGTTGTGGTGGGGGGGGGGGGGGGGGGGGAAGGTGATCTGAACCCATACATCAGGATACAGAATAAGATTCAAACGGACTCCTATGATACAGGGAGCAGAAGTTTACTTGGTGCCTGAGATGGACAGTTTATACAGTGCCTCAATGTCATTATTTGTTACGTGGTCCATGAAATACATCATGTCTTTCTATTTTCTAACACCTTTCCATCTAATACTACCCTCACTATTAGATGTAGGTATTTTCTCCATTACTTATGATACAGGGACTAAATGTCTTCCCTTTTATTGCCACAGTAGCACAAAGAACAAGAAAGCAACTACCCAGTGGTTGCAGCCAGTACTTACACCAACTGTGTGGCACCCCATCCAACAGCTTTGGAGGCAGAGATTAGGCCCTCTGTCCAGCGAGAGTTCTTTGCATAGAATTCTTTTGGCGTTGCTGCCCCCTGTAAATGAGTTATTTCTTCATTAACCGAGTCCAAAAATCATCACCTGCATGCATGTCAAAAGGCTTTGTACAATATTAAAACGCTCAGGTGATTTCCTTGAATTGGCTTCAGATCATTTTGCACTCCAATCCCTCCAAACTAATAAGTGCTGGAGGGAGCGTCCATCCTCCTGGGTTTGAGTGGGGAAGGCCAATGGAATGGAAACAAGGGAGTGAAAATGCTGGAATCTGGAGCAACACCTGTGCTACTTACTGGTGGAACTCAGCAGGTCAGATAATATCTATGGAGAGAAATGGACAGTTGACATTCTGGGTGCCTAGGTTATGATCGTCCTAAATTGCAGAAACAAACTAACAGGTCATAATTTTAAAACAAAACCATGAAGTCAATAAATCAACAACTAATGTTTCCAACCATCTACTTCAAAACCATCACAGGCATACGTAGGGAGTTTTCTGGAGTTATGTAAATATAGCAGATATTAATTCAAAAAAAAGTCCCCAGTTCTCAATGTACATTGCAAGTAGTAAATTGAAGTTAAGAGTACAGACTATCCCACAGACTAAGAGATTATGGTTAGCAAAATTGTGGTCATGAGCTTGCTTGTTGGGATAAATAAAGATTTCTATATCACCAGCTTCAGTGTCCCTGTGGTGACTTCAATCATGGTCACAAGAAGCGGTAGTGAGATGCTGGTGTTCCTCTCTATTGGATTGGACAATGACTTTTATGCTTACCCTGCCACTTTCCACAATCTCCTTCTGCAGGCTTGTGGAGGCCACCACCAATTGCCTTATTGCCTGAAAAGGAGGAAATGAAACGCAGATTTAAATCAGTAAGAATTGTCTTCTGATGAGACAACCATGAATTCTAGATTCAAAGGTCACTAGTCCAACAAAACAGTCTGCCGTAGACAACATTTGTTTAAATGAACCAACAGCTCTTCAGTGAAGTGTACTGGTCCTTTTTTACATGCAGAAAGCAGAGAATTTGTTCTATTAAACAGTGTCAAAAGTACAGCTGGATTTTCTGTCTGATAAACTGATTAATGCCAGAAGACCCAATGCACGGTTCCTACCTTCATGAGACTGGTGCAAGAGTTTAGAATTCTGAAACAAAGATAACAGGAAAGCCTCAGTGTACAGTGGCAAAAACATTATCAGTTTTTAAGTAAACAGAGTTCTGTGCGTGATGGTAGAGATTCACAAACCTTTCATTAACTTCAAGTTTAATCCCAGAGCTTCCTTGTCTGGCTTGCTTCATCATTTCCTGCAAGGTGGAACATTGAATGCTTTCAAATCTTGACCAGAGATTCAGAATGTACTGGAGAGCTCCACACTCCAGAAGGCAAGAACTCTTAAGACCTTTAAACGCACGGTGGGTAAACACTTCCCAGCTGGAATTTTTTAAACCATTAAGAACGCCAATCACATTTGCCATGAAATAGAACAAGCTTAAGATCTATATCTGAATTTTGTTCATTTGATTACAAGGTACATTTTAAATGCCTTTCATACAAAAAGTGCATTTCTAAATGACTATCGAGATCCAACTACATTCATGTGCCATAATCCATACTGAAACATGATCACCGTAAGCAACACATGATCTACTAGTCCTTACAACTAAAATATAGCAATCCCTCTCACCTAATAACTACTTAAAAACAGTAATTAAGTACAGTGTTTGGTTGCTTCCAATCAGTATTTGGCTGAAGTGCACAGGAACACAACTGATATCACCAGTAGCAACACGTTTTAGAACGTGCAGAGAAGTTGCTTGCACCTGGGATTAGACCAAGCTGGAAGTAACAACCTACAGGAAATTGCCCAGAAAAATTTGTAGGGACATCTCAAGAGATATTACTCTGTAATAAAACTGATTAGTCATCTGATAGTAGGAATATGAACTCAGGGAAGTGTAAATCGTGTTAGTCATAATGATATTGCACAAACTTAGGGAAACTTACAATGACCTTTTGCTTTCTACAAAAGGTTGACTCTATCCTACCTCAATTCTCTTTACTGCATCATCAATGGCTGCTGATGTTGCTGCCATCTCTTTATCCACCATGTCACCAAGCTCTTCCTGTCTGATGTCAATGCTCTTGGGCCTCAGTTCCTGAGGGAAAAATATAATTAAAGTCTCTACTCCAGCTACAGTTTTAAAGGTTGAAAACATCTACTGCAGATTGCTTAATACCATACGAATTCCTGTTTTCTCAAAGCCACCTTTTAACAATAAAAGCGAATGCATTTGTCCAGATATAAATTGTAATTGGCATTTATCCTCCTGGATAAAACCACAGTATTTCTAGGGCTGGAGATGCCGGAGGATGAAAATGTTGCAGGAACACCGCAGGAGAGATGTCATCAATGGAAGGAAATGAGCATTTGGCATTTCAGGCCAAGACCCATGAAGTGTCTTGATCTGAAACGTTGACTGACTACTTCCCTCCATATATGCTGCCTAACATCCCGAGTTCCTCCAGCATTTTATAAGTCGCTCCAATATTTCCAGGGCTCTCAGGATTCAGTTAACCAGCCGTATTTCCTTTCTGAACTGTTGAAACTTATGTTTTATTCTCGTAAAGCACTGACCCCAAGTCAGATTCTGACCAGGTTCAAGAACAGCAATACGTGCAATCCTCCCCAGATTGAAGAGCTCTACAGTCTAAACTCTAATGGGATTCAGTGACAAATCCAGTTTAAAACAGAAGCAGTTTTCTGAGGATTTAGCACAAATTTCAAGGAGGAATATTAATTTATTTCCAAGGTAGAGGGTTCAGTTGCTGTTTTGCAAGCTGAAAGCAGAATCCAGAAGGCTTCCAGCTGCTCCATAATCGCCTTGATAGAGTTGCATGTCTGTGTGTGTGAGATAGAGCGAGAACAATATATAATGGAACTCTGGAGGGCAGATGAATCAAGGTGCAATTAAATGAGGCAGTGGTCTTGCTGTTGCTCCAAGTCGTATGTTCCTTATGGACCTCCCTGACCACTGGAGCAGCCAGAGTACCAGACTATCTGCTGACATTCCCACTGCAATTACAAGTTTCAATCAATAGCATAGGGACTCGGCACTGCCAACTCATGGAGTCAGAGAGTCCCACCTCCAGAATGGTAAAAATGCAACTCCTTGATACGCATCAATGATTTTTCATTGAAAGCAGAGTGAACAGCTGGATCCTCACCTTGCAAAGAAATCAGTGCTCCTCCTTAAAGTTTACACCGCATCTCCAGTGCAATGAATTGAATTTTGCAGCTTTTCATGTGGAAAATGATCAAATCTCTTGGGAGTTCGCATACATCCAGATTTGGGCTTTCCTAAGATCACTTAAGAATGTGCCTGGTCAGTTGAAAGTCATACCTGCCCAAGGTCAAGGATTTTCTGAATCATTCTCCGAACAGCTGCAGGGTCTGCATGCGCAACTGACTGCTTATCCTTCAAGTGACCCAAATAGCATAGGCTCTCCTTCCCACACTCTCTGCAGCTGTCTGTTAGTCCTGTGGGGTTGGAAAAACATTTTTATGAAAGCAACCTGAAAATCATTTTAACAGGCTCCAACGTTCCCCAGGGAAGACCCCTGGAAAGTGATTACTTTGGAACAATATTCCCACAGTGACCGCATCCTGTACATCCTAGTTCTAGCGAACTGATGCTTAATTATTAAACCAGTACTATTCTTAGTAACACACAGAATGCTGGAAGAACCCTGCAGATCAGGCAGTATCAGTGGAAGGAAATGAGTTTCCACCAATCAATGATCTCACTTTAAGGAGTCTTTATCTTATGTTCTCATTATTTATTGCTATTTATTTATATTTGCATTTGCACAGTTTGTTGTCTTCTGCACTCTGGTTGATCTTTCATTGATCCTGTTATAGTTACTATTCTATAGATTTGGTGAGTATAGAACATAGAATAGTACAGCACATTACAGGCCCTTCGGCGCACAATGTTGTGCCGACCCTCAAACCCTGCCTCCCGTATAACCCCCCACCTTAAATTCCTCCATATACCTGTCTAGTAGTCTCTTAAACTTCACTAGTGTATCTGCCTCCACCACTGACTCAGGCAGTGCATTCCATGCACCAACCACTCTCTGAGTGAAACACCTTCCTCTAATATCCCCCTTGAACTTCCCTCCACTTACCTTAAAGCCATGTCCTCTTGTACTGAGCAGTGGCGCCCTGGGGAAGAGCCGCTGGCTGTCCACTCTGTCTATTCCTCTTAATATCTTGTACACCTCTATCATGTCTCCTCTCATCCTCCTTCTCTCCAAAGAGTAAAGCCCTAGCTCCCTTAATCTCTGACCATAATCCATTCTCTCTAAACCAGGCAGCATCCTGGTAAATCTCCTCTGTACCCTTTCCAATGCTTCCACATCCTTCCTATAGTGAGGCGTCCAGAACTGGACACAGTACTCCAAGTGTGACCTAACTAGAGTTTTGTAGAGCTGCATCATTACATGCCCGCAGGAAAATGAATCTCAGGGTTGTATATGGTGACATATGTGTACTTCGATTACAAAATTTAATTTGAACTTTGAGTTGATAATTCAGGCCTAGACCTTACGTCTGGACTCAAAGCATCCCAAGATGCTGCCTGCCTGGTTCTCAGAGTTCCTGCAGCACTTTGTGTGTTGCTCCAGATTGCAGCATCTGCAGTTCAGCAGCAAGTGTACAACCAAACTGCAGAGAAGCAGCTCTAGCACCGACGGAGCTTCGTCGAGACAGACCCCAGGAAATGTTACGTATTTCACCTGCAGTCTAAGCTCTGATGCTGAACGGTATGCTGGGACTGCTGTTAAGTGTTTAAGTTAAACATCTTTTCCAGGGTCCTCAGAAACACTCAATACTCACTGTCAGCGTGGTCAGTTGGTGCCAGATGTGAGGTGGCACTGCCATTTACTATGGTGTCCGCAGTCAAATGTGCAAACCTGGTCAATGCCTGCAAGAGGCTGCTAGCATCTGTGGGAACCAATGGAAGAGTGTCAAACTGAAGGGAACAATTCATTGAACACGCAGAATAAAGAGAATCAGCAAATTAAGGGCAAAATGCACACCTAATAAAATGATTTTCACAATACTTTCTAAAGGCTTTTTGTGCAGAACACTTAAGACGAGCCTCCTCAACATCCACAACATGATCTTTAACAACTATTTTATTAACCCCAATTAAGGTCTTTTTGATACTGATATGACACCAAGTGAGGTCTTAATAAGTTCAGGCTCCTAAGTCACTGAGTTTGGCACTAAGGCATTCTAATCCTGATTTAACTCATTTAAACACACAAACAAGGAGTGGAGAAAGCCACTTGGCCCCTCAATCCACGTAAGATCATGATCAACCCTGTATTCCCATCTGCCCTTTCGCCTCTTTGATTATCACATATCTACCTACTCTACCCCTGTCTTACAAATGTTCAAGAATTCTGCCACCATTGCCCTTTGTGGAAATTTCCCAAAGACTAATGACATTCAAGATAAAAACTTTCATCTGTGTCTAGAATGTGGAACTCGTTTTAAATCTGTGACTCCAAGTTCTAGATTCTCCTACAAAAGGAATCATGGGCTGTGTAGCCCACCGCAGGTGTTTATTTTTAAATCATCTCCTACTCAAAAGCTTGTCCAACTTTCCCTCATAAGACAACCTGCCCATTCCAGTCCAATAATCTTTTCCTGAACAGTTGCAATGCATTAAGACCCTGCCTTAAATATAGAGTACTCAAGAATTGGTCTCAACGATCCCCTATATAAATGAGACATATCCTTCATTTGTATTCAATTCTTTTGACAGTTGTCTTTTGTTAGTCTTCATAACTACTTGTAGCACCTGCATTTACAAATTGTACACTGGACACTCGGATCTTTCAGCATCTCAAAGTTCTGCAAACTCATCATTTCAATACCATGTTTCTTTTCCCCTGCTAAGATCCCCAATTTTCCACATTAAGTTACAATTGGCCAATCATTGTTTCTTATATTATCTTCACAATTTACTTTACTAAGTTTTCAGAAAATAGAAAGATAGCAATTTTAACTCTGGCACCTTTCATACAAATACTGAGGCCCCAGCAGAGATCCTTAACACTCATTACATCTTGCCAGTAGAAGGCGACCCAATTGACCTGACTAACCAGGTACATCAGATCCATAGTCACATGTTAACTCCCACACTTTTAGCTCTTAGTCTCTGCAACGACTTTTGATGTAATACCTAAACAAAAACCTTTTGGAAATCTGTCTAGATTATGTCACTTTGTTATGCTAGCCAATTTAATGGAGCTTGATTTCCTTTTTGACTTTGTCTGATTAACTTTCTAAGTGCTTTCTAAGTAGTAGGAGTTTTCTAAGTGCCCCACCACAATGGCCTTAATAACTCCTCCTAACATCATCTTTATAACGAGTTGTTAAATGTAACTCCTATATTCTTCTTGAAAATAGAAGCTGCATTTGATATTTTTCAATGTAATTGAACCTTCCTCAAATCCATGGAATTGTGGAAAGTTGAAATCAACTATCTCACCCGTTACTTTCTCTAAAATCCAGGAATGAAGTCCATCGGGATAGGAATTTGTCAGCCCACAGCTCCAACCACTTGCTTAGCACAAATGCAGGGTGATAGTGACATTGCTGATGCCATTGCCCCAGCACACCACCGCATCAAAGATTGTACTGGCAACAACAGACTGGGAGAACATGTGAAGGAAAGGCCTGCGTACTCCAAAGGACCGCAGTCTCCTCAGGAAGCAGAGGCAACTCGTGCTATTCTGAGACCTCATTATCCATCTGACTTCTCTAGTCTACAGATTAAAATCTTCCCTGATTGTTGCTCTATTCTTTTAGACAGGCTCCAACTATTTGCACCCTGCCCTGCGGATACTGACAAGTGCCCTGCACAGCACATTCACAAGCCTTTATTATTTCACATCTGCACACTTAAGTGTTTCCACATCACAGTGAACTGTGATGTTACAACAGGTCCCAATAACCATGGATGTAGGAAGCAACTGAGCCTCAAGTCCAATAACCCTCTGCACATTCATCAGCTGAAGACCTTTGTAAAGTTGGCCTTGACATTGTCAGTGTTCACGGTCACACAATCTGTGACTTGATTTTACAACCTGAGTAAGAAACTGCTATAGGGCAAGTGGTAGGGAGTGGAGATACCTCTACCAAAGGAGAGGTAAGGTGCTCTTTCCCTTGCTGGCCTGCAGCTCACCTTGGGTAAGGTATATAGCAGCTGCTTAGACCCCCCGATCAGGGTCATGTGAAGCCACGGGGACAGGTGGTGGATGAGCAGCTGGTGCACATCACAAATCCTGGATTTGCGACCACTGACACCAGGCAGACAATCTCTGAAGAGTACTGATAATGGCTGGGGCCACCCGTCTTGTAAAGACACCGCCCAGAAGAAGGCAATGGCAAAGCCACATCTGTAGAAAAATTTGCCAAGAACAATTACGGTCATGGACCATGATTGCCCACCTCGTATGACACGGTACATAATGATGATGATAGGATAAACAACCTATGAATCTTCACGTGGCAAAATTCAACATAATAGCACAGTTTGTAGTCTCCACAAGCCTTTCATAACATTTTAAGCTCAAGCAAACTGAATAGTACCAATGAACAGTTGGAAACCGGCACTTACACAGACCATCAGCTGATAGGAAAATCCCAGAGAAGTGAAGGAGGAAAATATTTACCAGTTAGTAATTCACCTTTACATCAAAGGTGAGCTCAGCTTTCAGAATAGCCACTGAATAAAATGTGACCATGTGTGATTGAGACGGAGGTGACAGTACCTGCCATGTTCTTTGTGTACTGGGAGTGTCCTTGCTGCATCAAGTTCACTGATTCCAGTGCTGCCTCTGCCCTGTTGATAAGGTAATCTACAAGAGACAGAAAAATCAGTTCTTCCCTTTAAAGTGCAAACAAGACACGTCCTGGGGCAGTCCCACCTTCACACAATACCAGCCTGCACATTGCTATCACAAAGTCCCGAAGGGCCACTCAACGCGGGTTTAACGCTGTACTTTGCAACTGTCGTCACTCCTGCAGATAGTGACCGTAAACTCGAAGAGCAAACATTGCCGACAGAGGAAGGCACAGCTGCTTCTCCCAACGTTATCCCTGATGCACCTCCAGAGCAGATTTCTAATTGCGAAGTGGAGAGCAAGCTTCCTTCAATAGCCGGTGTGCTACCGCATTTCAATCGTTACTTGGGCAACGAGCTGCTTATTAGAATATGGGGCAGTAACCCAACGTAGGACAGAACTATATTATATACCTTTAACGTTAGTCCGCAAAATTTGAGTGGCGCGTGGTGGGGTAGAAGATAAAAAAGGGAAAGGTGGAAATTGGTTCTTTGAAGAATATGGAAACATTTATAAAGGTGCAGTAGTATCATTATAAGTGTTGGGAAGAGGAATGAGCCATAATCATTGCCCCTTTATTAGGGAGGAAGAGAGCCTACGGTATGTTGAATTGTTTTTGCTGTACTGCAGATCACAGTCTCTCTCGGGGGCTTGCCTATTGCTTACTTGGTAGGTGGCACGTGCTGATGCTTTTTGTTGTTGTAAGTGGGGGAAGGTCGATGCTTGCTGCTGCTTGTGCGTGGGAGGGAGGGGTGGGGGGGACTTTGGGGTTCTAACGTCTTTACTGTCACTCATTCTTTGGGGTATGCTCCTGTTTTCGTGGATGTGTGTGAAGAACAAGAATTTCAGGTTGTATATTGTATACGTTCTCTGATAGTAAATGGAACTATTCAACTATTGATCGAGTGCCCACGGTTATAGCACAGCACCACCTCTTGATATGATTCTTGTCACAAAGTCAGAGTTTGTAAAGTATATTCCTGAACAACTTTTATCACAAGCTGCTTCAGATCATTATATTGCATTCTTGCATGGTGTGAAGCCCCACCTTTAAACCCCAGGGCGTGACCCTACCTGGTGAACTGGTGCATCGGATGTGCAGCGGATCATCGAGTTTTGCAATAGCGTCTTGAATGATGCTCTCAGCTTCCCTCACAGTGCCCTGGACCATGTGGAACTGCTCGTCCAGAAGTTTCTGCTGAAGCTGCTGCTCTCGGTTTGTCTGAAATACAAATCAAACGACGTCACATAGCTGTTTGATGCTCAGCAATTACTGGAGGGAAGGAAATACAGTTTTCCTGCCCTCTGCCTTAGACCATAAGACATAGGAGCAGAATTAGGCCATTCAGCCCATCGAGTCCGCTCCGCCATTCTATCATGGCTGATTTATAATCCCTCTCAACCTCCTTCTCCTGTCTTAACACCTCGACTATTCCCATTTTTCTCAGTAGCTCTCTTTTGTGTCACCATATCAGCACATCATCCATATCACTCTACACCAGCAGTTCCCAACTGTTTTTATGCCATGAATTCCTAACATTAACCGAGGGGTCTGTGGACCCCAAGTTGGGAACCTCTGCTGTACACTGTCTTCCACAAAGCTGCTTCATCATCTCTTTCAAAGGCCGTTCTTCCAGTGGAACCCATCTGAGATGTTTACACGTCTGCTCTTCCCACAGACACTTGCACTTCCTATCACAAATGGTGCTATAATGTTGTAATGCATTGAAACTACAAATAGCAATGGTAAGGTTAAAGAGAATTCAGTAATGTTGGTTAGCGGATAAATAGCCAGGATCCCTGCTCTTTTCTGAATTGGCCCCTGGGATGTTATGTCTATCAGAGAGGGAAGGTGGTGCCTCAGCTCGAAGCTTCACCTAAAGATTGTACCTCAGACAGAGCAGCCTTCTCATAGTCCTGCATAGTCAGGTTCGAATTTGCACTCACGTGGGACGACTGAACCCATAAAGCTTCCGATTCTGTGACAGAGCTAATACTGCAGAGTGACAGCTGGGAACTCTATAATCACCAAGCAGGCAGCCAAAACTCGGAGTGATAATTTAAAGACCCTGACCTTCTCCATAAATTTTCCCTGGAGTTCCTCCAGCTCCCGCGAGGCTTTGTCCTTCTCAGTGCGCATGGCCGTCTCCTTCTCCTGAATCGCGTTCTTCAGCGAGTACGCTTCAGCCTCCTTCTCAGCCACGGTCTTCCTCAGGCTGTCCTTCTCTGCCTCAAGGCCTTGCAGTCTTGTGCTCAACTCAGAGCCCGCCTGTAATTCAAGCACCCAGTGCATCAGTGAATAAAATCCCGGGATCTGCTCGTACCCCGGACTGACAAAGCACGTCAGGATCCGTTCAGAAAGGTGGAGAGCTATTTATCAGAATATAGAATTAGACCAATCTGTCCGGACAAGAGCAAAGTCCCCTTTGTATCGAACCCCAGCATCATGAATGAAGCCATTTAGGACCCTGTGTCCATGCTGGTTCTTTCAAAGAGCTATCCCACTCTTCTCTCTTTCACCACCACCCTGAAGATGGCTATTTTAATACAATTTTTGTGAATGATGGTGGGTGTGTTGGAGCAAGATACCTTTCCTCTGTGCTACTGTTGAACCATAAACTCTCCAACTATTCATAGGAAAATATTCATTATATAAAAGTGACACCGTCCAGTGTGAAGACAAGTAATATGGTTCAAGCATATTTCTAACTGCCCGTCTTTGTGGAAACAACAGTTCTTGGTGCCCCTGAGTTGGAAATGGGATTGGGGGGGGAAGGTGGGAAATGACTTTAATCACAGCTCCAGGATTGCTATTCACTGCTTCAGGGTGGAAAATGCATTCATGTAAATTTACGTCTGAGGAGTGGCCATCTAGCGTAATCGTCAACAGCCTCTTAGCTGTACCTCGTCACGAGTCAGCATATCTCAGCGAAAAGGGGAAGGAAATGGAAGGAAGATGAGTCCTACCCTGTACCGGTGTATTAGCACACGTGTTCCCCTCTACCCTGTACCCGTGTATTAGCACACGTGTTCCCCTCTACCCTGTGCCCATGTATTAGCACACGTGTTCCCCTCTACCCTGTGCCCGTGTATTAGCACACATGTTCCCCTCTACCCTGTGCCCGTGTATTAGCACACGTGTTCCCCTCTACCCTGTGCCCGTCTATTAGCACACGTGTTCCCCTCTATGCTGTACCGGTGTATTAGCACACGTGTTCCCCTCTACCTTGTACCGGTGTATTAGCACACGTTCCCTCTGCGCTGTACCGGTGTATTAGCACACGCGTTCCCCTCTATGCTATACCGGTGTATTAGCACACGTGTTCCCCTCTATGCTATACCGGTGTATTAGCACACGTGTTCCCCTCTATGCTGTACCGGTGTATTAGCACACGTTCCCTCTGCGCTGTACCGGTGTATTAGCACACGTGTTCCCCTCTATGCTATACCGGTGTATTAGCACACGTGTTCCCCTCTATGCTATACCGGTGTATTAGCACACGTGTTCCCCTCTATGCTGTACCGGTGTATTAGCACACGTGTTCCCCTCTATGCTGTACCGGTGTATTAGCACACGTGTTCCCCTCTATGCTATACCGGTGTATTAGCACACGTGTTCCCCTCTATGCTGTACCGGTGTATTAGCACACGTGTTCCCCTCTATGCTGTACCGGTGTATTAGCACACGTGTTCCCCTCTATGCTGTACCGGTGTATTAGCACACGTGTTCCCCTCTACCCTGTGCCCGTGTATTAGCACACGTTCCCTCTGCGCTGTACCGGTGTATTAGCACACGTGTTCCCCTCTATGCTGTACCGGTGTATTAGCACACGTGTTCCCCTCTACCCTGTGCCCATGTATTAGCACACGTGTTCCCCTCTACCCTGTGCCCGTGTATTAGCACACGTGTTCCCCTCTACCCTGTGCCCGTGTATTAGCACACGTGTTCCCCTCTACCCTGTGCCCGTGTATTAGCACACATGTTCCCCTCTACCCTGTGCCCGTGTATTAGCACACGTGTTCCCCTCTACCCTGTGCCCGTGTATTAGCACACGTGTTCCCCTCTACCCTGTACCCGTGTATTAGCACACGTTCCCTCTGCGCTGTACCGGTGTATTAGCACACGTGTTCCCCTCTATGCTGTACCGGTGTATTAGCACACGTGTTCCCCTCTACCCTGTACCGGTGTATTAGCACACGTGTTCCCCTCTACCCTGTGCCCGTGTATTAGCACACATGTTCCCCTCTACCCTGTGCCCGTGTATTAGCACACGTGTTCCCCTCTACCCTGTGCCCGTGTATTAGCACACGTGTTCCCCTCTACCCTGTACCCGTGTATTAGCACACGTGTTCCCCTCTACCCTGTGCCCGTGTATTAGCACACATGTTCCCCTCTACCCTGTGCCCGTGTATTAGCACACGTGTTCCCCTCTACCCTGTGCCCGTGTATTAGCACACGTGTTCCCCTCTACCCTGTACCCGTGTATTAGCACACGTTCCCTCTGCGCTGTACCGGTGTATTAGCACACGTGTTCCCCTCTATGCTGTACCGGTGTATTAGCACACGTTCCCTCTGCGCTGTACCCATGTATTAGCACACGTGTTCCCCTCTACCCTGTACCGGTGTATTAGCACACGTGTTCCCCTCTACCCTGTACCGGTGTATTAGCACACGTGTTCCCCTCTACCCTGTACCCGTGTATTAGCACACGTTCCCTCTGCGCTGTACCGGTGTATTAGCACACGTGTTCCCCTCTATGCTCTACCGGTGTATTAGCACACGTGTTCCCCTCTACCCTGTGCCCGTGTATTAGCACACATGTTCCCCTCTACCCTGTGCCCGTGTATTAGCACACGTGTTCCCCTCTACCCTGTACCGGTGTATTAGCACACGTGTTCCCCTCTACCCTGTGCCCGTGTATTAGCACACATGTTCCCCTCTACCCTGTGCCCGTGTATTAGCACACGTGTTCCCCTCTACCCTGTGCCCGTGTATTAGCACACGTGTTCCCCTCTACCCTGTACCCGTGTATTAGCACACGTGTTCCCCTCTACCCTGTGCCCGTGTATTAGCACACATGTTCCCCTCTACCCTGTGCCCGTGTATTAGCACACGTGTTCCCCTCTACCCTGTGCCCGTGTATTAGCACACGTGTTCCCCTCTACCCTGTACCCGTGTATTAGCACACGTTCCCTCTGCGCTGTACCCATGTATTAGCACACGTGTTCCCCTCTACCCTGTACCGGTGTATTAGCACACGTGTTCCCCTCTACCCTGTACCGGTGTATTAGCACACGTTCCCTCTGCGCTGTACCAGTGTATTAGCACACGTTCCCTCTGCGCTGTACCGGTGTATTAGCACACGCGTTCCCCTCTATGCTGTACCGGTGTATTAGCACACGTGTTCCCCTCTACCCTGTACCCGTGTATTAGCACACGTGTTCCCCTCTACCCTGTACCGGTGTATTAGCACACGTTCCCTCTGCGCTGTACCGGTGTATTAGCACACGCGTTCCCCTCTATGCTATACCGGTGTATTAGCACACGTGTTCCCCTCTACCCTGTACCCGTGTATTAGCACACGTTCCCTCTGCGCTGTACCGGTGTATTAGCACACGTGTTCCCCTCTATGCTGTACCGGTGTATTAGCACACGTGTTCCCCTCTACCTTGTACCAGTGTATTAGCACACGTGTTCCCCTCTGCGCTGTACCGGTGTATTAGCACACGTTCCCTCTGCGCTGTACCGGTGTATTAGCACACGTGTTCCCCTCTATGCTGTACCGGTGTATTAGCACACGTTCCCTCTGCGCTGTACCGGTGTATTAGCACACGCGTTCCCCTCTATGCTATACCGGTGTATTAGCACACGTGTTCCCCTCTATGCTGTACCGGTGTATTAGCACACGTGTTCCCCTCTATGCTGTACCGGTGTATTAGCACACGTGTTCCCCTCTACCCTGTACCGGTGTATTAGCACACGTTCCCTCTGCCCTGTACCGGTGTATTAGCACACGTGTTCCCCTCTATGCTGTACCGGTGTATTAGCACACATGTTCCCCTCTACCCTGTACCGGTGTATTAGCACACGTGTTCCCCTCTACCCTGTGCCCGTGTATTAGCACACATGTTCCCCTCTACCCTGTGCCCGTGTATTAGCACACATGTTCCCCTCTACCCTGTACCGGTGTATTAGCACACGTGTTCCCCTCTACCCTGTGCCCATGTATTAGCACACGTGTTCCCCTCTACCCTGTGCCCGTGTATTAGCACACATGTTCCCCTCTACCCTGTGCCCGTGTATTAGCACACGTGTTCCCCTCTACCCTGTGCCCGTGTATTAGCACACGTGTTCCCCTCTACCCTGTGCCCGTGTATTAACACACATGTTCCCCTCTACCCTGTGCCCGTGTATTAGCACACGTGTTCCCCTCTACCCTGTACCCGTGTATTAGCACACGTTCCCTCTGCGCTGTACCGGTGTATTAGCACACGTGTTCCCCTCTATGCTGTACCGGTGTATTAGCACACGTGTTCCCCTCTACCCTGTACCCGTGTATTAGCACACGTTCCCTCTGCGCTGTACCGGTGTATTAGCACACGTGTTCCCCTCTATGCTGTACCGGTGTATTAGCACACGTGTTCCCCTCTACCCTGTACCGGTGTATTAGCACACGTTCCCTCTGCGCTGTACCAGTGTATTAGCACACGTTCCCTCTGCGCTGTACCCGTGTATTAGCACACGTGTTCCCCTCTATGCTGTACCGGTGTATTAGCACACGTGTTCCCCTCTATGCTGTACCGGTGTATTAGCACACGTGTTCCCCTCTACCTTGTACCGGTGTATTAGCACACGTGTTCCCCTCTACCTTGTACCGGTGTATTAGCACACGTTCCCTCTGCGCTGTACCGGTGTATTAGCACACGTTCCCTCTGCGCTGTACCGGTGTATTAGCACACGTGTTCCCCTCTACCCTGTACCGGTGTATTAGCACACGTTCCCTCTGCGCTGTACCGGTGTATTAGCACACGTGTTCCCCTCTATGCTATACCGGTGTATTAGCACACGTGTTCCCCTCTATGCTGTACCGGTGTATTAGCACACGTGTTCCCCTCTATGCTGTACCGGTGTATTAGCACACGTGTTCCCCTCTATGCTGTACCGGTGTATTAGCACACGTTCCCTCTGCGCTGTACCGGTGTATTAGCACACGTGTTCCCCTCTATGCTATACCGGTGTATTAGCACACGTGTTCCCCTCTATGCTGTACCGGTGTATTAGCACACGTGTTCCCCTCTACCCTGTACCGGTGTATTAGCACACGCGTTCCCCTCTATGCTGTACCGGTGTATTAGCACACGTGTTCCCCTCTATGCTGTACCGGTGTATTAGCACACGTGTTCCCCTCTATGCTGTACCGGTGTATTAGCACACGCGTTCCCCTCTATGCTATACCGGTGTATTAGCACACGTGTTCCCCTCTATGCTGTACCGGTGTATTAGCACACGTGTTCCCCTCTATGCTATACCGGTGTATTAGCACACGTGTTCCCCTCTACCCTGTACCGGTGTATTAGCACACGCGTTCCCCTCTATGCTATACCGGTGTATTAGCACACGTGTTCCCCTCTATGCTGTACCGGTGTATTAGCACACGTGTTCCCCTCTATGCTGTACCGGTGTATTAGCACACGTGTTCCCCTCTACCCTGTACCGGTGTATTAGCACACGTTCCCTCTGCGCTGTACCGGTGTATTAGCACACGTGTTCCCCTCTATGCTGTACCGGTGTATTAGCACACGTGTTCCCCTCTGCGCTGTACCGGTGTATTAGCACACGTGTTCCCCTCTACCCTGTACCGGTGTATTAGCACACGTGTTCCCCTCTACCCTGTACCGGTGTATTAGCACACGTGTTCCCCTCTATGCTGTACCGGTGTATTAGCACACGTGTTCCCCTCTGCGCTGTACCGGTGTATTAGCACACGTGTTCCCCTCTACCCTGTACCGGTGTATTAGCACACGTGTTCCCCTCTACCCTGTACCGGTGTATTAGCACACGTTCCCTCTGCGCTGTACCGGTGTATTAGCACACGCGTTCCCCTCTATGCTGTACCGGTGTATTAGCACACGCGTTCCCCTCTACCCTGTACCGGTGTATTAGCACACGTGTTCCCCTCTATGCTGTACCGGTGTATTAGCACACGTTCCCTCTGCGCTGTACCGGTGTATTAGCACACGTGTTCCCCTCTACCCTGTACCGGTGTATTAGCACACGTGTTCCCCTCTACCCTGTACCGGTGTATTAGCACACGTTCCCTCTGCGCTGTACCGGTGTATTAGCACACGTGTTCCCCTCTACCCTGTACCGGTGTATTAGCACACGTTCCCTCTGCGCTGTACCGGTGTATTAGCACACATGTTCCCCTCTATGCTGTACTGGTGTATTAGCACACGTTCCCTCTACCCTGTGCCCGTGTATTAGTACACGTGTTCCCCTCTACCCTGTACCGGTGTATTAGCACACGTGTTCCCCTCTATGCTGTACCGGTGTATTAGCACACGTGTTCCCCTCAATGCTGTACCGGTGTATTAGCACACGTTCCCTCTACCCTGTGCCCGTGTATTAGTACACGTGTTCCCCTCTACCCTGTACCGGTGTATTAGCACACGTTCCCTCTGCGCTGTACCTGCTCGGTGTTGCGCAGTGAGCCCTGGACAGTCACCAGCTCTTCCTTGCTTGCCTCCAGTTCCCTTTTCAATTGCTCCATTATAAAGCTCTGCTCCTCCAGCTGCAAGTGACGATAATAAGCACAATTAGACCTCAGAGGCCAGGCAGACGTAGGAATTCAGGAAGAGCCCATGAAAATAATACTAGTCCACAACCTGCTAATCAGTCCAACTCCCTATTATAGGGGCGAACGCACGACAATTACCTGTTCCAGATTATGTGCCTTGTGGAAAATTAATCCAAAACAACCATTGATGAGAGATAAAGCAGGATGTTTTTTAAATAAAATTTATTCAGCATTTACTTCAACTATATAATATTTTCATTTATTTAGTGATATACAGTGTGCACTAGGCCCTTCCAAGCCACTCTGTCCAACAATCACCCAATTAGGCCCAAGCCTAATCACGGGACAATTTGCAATGACCAATTAACCTACCAGCCGGTAGGTCTTTGGACTGTGGGAGGAAACCAGAGCACCCGGAGGAAACCCACGCACTCACGGGGAGAATGTACAAATTCCCTACAGGCAGCAGGGAACTGAACCCTGGTCGCCTGTACTGTCAAGCATTGTGCTAAACAGAGTTAGGTATTTTTTTCCAATGGCATTATTTAATTACTCTTCATATTGAAGAAAAAAATTGTGAAAAAATGAAAACTGCTGAGACAATCGCTGGTAGCGACAGAGGCGTCTATAAAAAGGAGAGGCATTACATCAACTTGGTGTGAGAACTTGGGCTACTAAATAAATAGCCAGATGAACCATCCCTGCTAAGTTTAGTTCACTCATAAGTCTTCATCAGCTGGAAAATAATGCTTCAGTTACTTTGTCCATATGTCAACTTCATCTAATAAGCATAGCTAAACTTGGAACTCCATTCACTGCACAGGGCTGCAGTCTCCTGTTTCAGTAGTGAATCATATCAAACCTGATTTCACACATTCCTCCAACCCCATAAGTTGTTTGCAAGTTGCATTAGCAATTATGTAAATGGAAGCAAATTCTCAGATTTAGTGAATTTTCACCACCTTGAAAGCATTTGGAAATATATTTTAAGATATAAAATCTATTATGGAAAAGATTTTGGGTCATTTAATAAAATTTGGTTAAATGCATCAATGAAATTAAATATCCGCTCAGTGAGGTTGTGTATTTGAAAATCAGTCCATGGAATTCTTTTGCTGCATCTCAACTCTAGGGGGCGCCCTAGTACGTATTGACCTTGACCATGGGAGAAGGTGATCTAACTAATTCAATCAGACATATATGGAAAAGAAATCAAAGAACATTTTCTTTTATATATAGTGCTTATATATATATATTTTATATATATATAAGCACAGTATAATAACATTATATTCACAATATAATTTATATCTACAGTTACACTATTTACAAAGAATTTTCATAAAATGACAAAATAAATGCCATCTTGTAACAATTAGATTAATTCACAAATTAGTTTGAAAAACTTTATAACAGTGAAGCTGAGGAATGTACCATTCAGCAGAATTTGTTTGCATGTATTTATAGACGAGACAGGCATGGTGTTGTATATTTGAATCCCCAGTGACTGAAATATAATTCACCCTCACATTCTGCCTCAATCAGCTCAGCTTTTGACACAGTGGATGTATCCAGAGATACCGGCCACGTGACCGATGCACTGCCACCTGGCTGGTCGGAGGACACACCACGTGTCAATCAACATTTGGTCCCTTCCAACTAATCAATGCACGCTTAAATTATTGGTCACCTTAATTGGATTATCTCACCCAGCCCCATGCTTTAAAAGGTGAGACTTGGCCTTGGCTGGTCCTCTCTTACAGACCACCACATTGGAGGTAAGTGCATTGATTTATGTTTGGGAAGGTCTATCGTTTGTCCTGGTAAGGGAGCCGCAGCTATCCAAGGTCAAGGGGGATAGCTGTTGTAGTGCTTTTCCCTTGTTCTTTGTTTGTGTAACCGTACCCTGTCCCCACACCGCTTCCTGTGTATTGTAGTTGCTTGTGTTGACCGAACTTCCCCTTGTAAATAAATTCCTTATTATTAAAACTGTGTGTGTCCAGGCCTCTACTGTTGAGACTCAAAGAACCAGTTATTTTCCATCACAACAGTGGATCACATTACTCCCCTCAAGCGCCATCTAACAGGGTAGAAACTCACCGGCTGCTATCATTCTTTCCTATCCCCTTGTGGGCAAAGAGTCATTTGCCCCTCACACACCCGCTGCTGGTGTTTCCCAACGACCTAGGTCGTGCTTCACTCCTATTTCTCACCTGCACCCCCCCACCCCCCCAAAGTGCAGACTGACTCAATAAATGAAAAAGCATAAAGTTCCAGAAGCCGGAAATCTAAGGAGGGAAAAAAAGATTAGCTTTATAAAGGTCAACACTGAACTCCACCTTGTCACCACTCTCTCAATTCCTCCAATCACTTATTTGTCAGACTGAAAGGAATTTTACTCTAGGTATTGGGGAAACCAAACCTTCTAATCCCATCACAAACTCCACTCCCTGGTCGTGAACATCATCTCTCTCCCTAGCAATGGCAGGTACTGAACTAGCGATCTTACAATCTTAGCATGTTTGAAAATTCTTATGGGGCCAGACTGTATACCAGTGCCATCTTTAAAATGATTTTCATCTATATAACATTACCTGGCACAGTCAATCCTTAGTTCTTTTACTGAACACTTTTCCTCAGGGCGGCACGGTACCGTAGTGGTTAGCACAACGCTTTACAGTACCAGTGACCCAGGTTCAACACCCACCACAGCCTGGGAGGAGTTTGTACGTTCTCCCCGTGACCACGTGGGTTTCCTCCGGGCTCTCCAGTTCCCTCCTGCACTCCAAAGATGTACTGGTTTGTGGGTTAATTGGTTGTTGTAAATTGCCCTGTGATAAGGCTAAGATTAAATCGGGGGTTTGCTGGGTGCGTAACTGACTCGAAAGGCCGGAAAAGCTGATTCAGTATTGTACGTCAAACAAATAAATAAAAATCTCTGTTGCTTCAAGGCAAGACTGCTAAATCATATGTGGACAGCCTCCTATACTGCCCTTGGGAATCAGAGATCATCCAAAACAGTGCTAACTCCCAATTCGATCAATGTTCCTTGGCTCACTGGCCTGTAATGACTCCTGGCTAAACAATACCACAGTCATTATTCTTGATTAGAAAGTCTCTCCTGGCCTCATTATTCTCCAGTTCTAGCCTCCTCCAGCCCAACCGCGAAGATCTGCTCTCCCTCTATCCAAACTTGTTAACTACTATTTATTTGCTTGGCTGTTGGCAGCTGGGCCATCAGCTACCATGAACCAAGGACCTACAGCAGAGTTTCCCAACCTATGTTATGCCATGGGCCAATACCATTAAATAAGGGATCCATGGATGCCAGGTTGGCGATCCCTGAATTCCCTGCTCCTCTTTTTTTCCACTGAATCTCTCAAACCCCACCCAAGTTTCTAGTCATCAGTATTTTACACTCAGAGGCCACTTTCTCAGGTAAGGAGTGGTCTAGTAAAGTGGCCTTCTGCTTTATGTGATCATCTGCTGCTGTAGCCCATCCACTTCCAAGGTTCAATGTGCTGTGCGTTCAGAAATGCTCTTCCGCACACCACTATTGTAACGTGTGGCTTTCCGAGTTACTATCACGCTGCTGACAACTGGAACCAGTCCGGCCATTTTCCTCGGACCTCGTTCAGGAACAAGACGTCTTCACCCATAGAACTTTCGCTTACCGGATGTTTTTGCTTCTCGTAATATTCTCTGTAAGCTCTACTGGCAGCACAAAGTTCTAAGGTTCTGGTGTCTTAGGCGTGATAGAGGAGGAGTTATTAAAGAGGGAGGGGTGGAATTACTAGTCAGGGAAAATGCCATGGCAGTGCTCAGTCAGAACAAGCTGGAGAGGTTGTCTACAGACGTCGTCTATACAAATGAAACTGAGGAATAAGAAAGGGGTGACCACATTAATGTGATTATATTATAGACCACCACCAGTCCATGGGATTTAGAGGAGCAAATCTGCAGAGAGATCACTGTTGCAAAAATACATAAGGACGTGATAAAAGGTGTTTTTAACTTTACAAATACTGATTGGGGCTCCCATATGGTAAAAGGGCTGGAAGGGTTAGAGCTTGTGAAATGGGTTCAGCAAAATTTTCTTAATGAATACATACAGGTCCCAACTAGAGAGAGTGCAATATTAGATCTCCTATTAGGGAATGAGACGGGGCAGGAGACAGAAGTTTGCACTTTGCATCCAGTAATCATAATGTCATTGCGGGCATCCATGGATTTATTAAGAGCAAAATGATAGCAAGGGGACAAAATTGGCCCTCTGAAAGATCAGAGTGGTTGTCTATGCATCGTGCCAAAAGAGATGGGGAAGATCTTAAATGGACGTTTTGCATTTAATTAAGGCCAAGCAGCAGTGAGATCATGGTCCCATTAGAGATCACGGAGGAGGAGCTGTTTGCTGCCTTCAGGCAAGTTAAGGTGGATAAATCCTCAGGGCCTGACAAGGTGGTCCCTCAGACCCTGTGGGAGGCAAGTGCAGAAACTGCAGGGACCCTAGCAGAGATATTTTAAACGTCCTCAGCCACAGGTGAGTGTAGTCGAACAAGGGGATCTGGAAATCAGATTCATAATTCCTTGAAAGTGCATCACAGGTAGATAGGGTCGTAAAAAAAAGATTTTTGGCATATTGGCCTTCATAGATCAAAGTACTGAATACAGGAGTTGGGATGCTATGTTGAAGTGGAAGATGTCTGGGAGGCCCAATTGGATATTGTGTGGAGTTTCGGTCTCCTACATACAGAAAATATATGAATAAGATTGAAAGAGTGCAGAGAAAACTGACAAGGATGCTGCTGGGACTTGAGGACCTGAGGTACTGGGAAAGGTGGAGTAGCTTGGGACTTTATTCCCTGGAGCATACAAGAATGAGGGGAGATTTGATAGAGGTATGGAAAATTATGACAGGCACAGACACGGTAAATGCAAGCAGGCTTTTTTTCACTGAGGTTGGATGGGATTCAAACTAGAGGTCATGAGTTAAGGGTGAGAGGTAAAATGCTTAAGGAGAACATGAGGAGGAGCCTCTCCACTCAGAGGGTGGTGAGGGTGTGGATCGAGCTGCCAGCGCTAGGGGTGGACACAGATTCAATTCCAACTTCCAAGAGAAATTTGGACAGGTACATGGATGGGTGTGGAGGACTGTGGTCCAGGTGCAAGTCCATGTGACCAGGCAGATTAATAGTTTGGCATGGACTAAATGGGCCAAAGGGCCTGTTTTTGTGTCATAGTGTTCTTTGACTCTAGAGACTGTTGTGTGTGAAAACCCCAGGAGAACCTCAAGCAGAACATAAGGTACTGCTCTTCCAGTTTGTGTTTGGCTAAGGAGAAGATGGAGGGCAGACAAGTCAATGTGGGAATGGGAAGGAGAGTTAAAATGGCACGCAACCAGAAGATGTACGACATGACATCACCTTGACCATCATCATCTCTGGGTCACCCCTGGCCTGGGTTGTTAACTGATTTTAAAAAAGAGGCAGAATAATTTCAGTGTCCTCCGATTTGAATTAAAATCTTGACAAGATGGCTAGCTCAAGGCCTTTCATAATCCCTGTCATCCATCAGCAAGCAGCGTTAATGGCTATTGATCGGTTTGCAGAAGGCTGTGGCATCTTTATCACATTATGAAGGAATTGATTTCAAGAGACTCCAGAAAATTGTCCCAAAAGTGAATTAAAGGTTAAAAAGGCCTTCAACGGTATCTATATAGATCTTAATCTATTCCTGTGATTGCTTTGTTTAATCATTAAAGCCTTGAAACTTCATAAATGTTCTCCTCCACTACAGTAGCTTCAAAAAGGCAGCATCCATCATCAAGGACCCCCATCACCCAGGTATTTTTCAATGATTTTAAGTTCCCTGGCCCCCACCGCCTTATTTTCACCATGGATGTCCAGTCCCTGTATACCTCCATTCCCCACCAGGAAGGTCTCAAAGCTCTCCGCTTCTTTTTGGACTCCAGACCTAACCAATTCCCCTCTACCACCACTCTCCTCCATCTAGCAGAATTAGTCCTTACTCTCAATAATTTCTTCTTTGGCTCCTCCCACTTCCTCCAAACCAAGGGTGTAGCCATGGGCACCCACATGAGTCCCAGTTATGCCTGCCTTTTTGTTGGCTTTGTGGAACAGTCCATGTTCCAAGTCTATACGGGTATCCGTCTCCTTCTTTGCTACATCAACAACTGCATTGGTGCTGCCTCCTGCACATATGCTGAGCTCGTTAACTTCATTAACTTTGCCTCCAACTTTCACCCTGCCCTCAAATTTACCTGGTCCATTTCTGACACCTCCCTTCCCTTTCTTGATCTTTCTGTCTCCATCTTTGGAGACGGCTTATCTACTGATATCTCCTATAAGCCTACAGATTCTCACAGCTACCTGGACTATTCCTCTTCCCACCCTGTCGCTTGCAAAAATGCTATCCCCTTCTCACAATTCCTCCATCTCCACCGCATCTGCTCTCAGGATGAGGCCTTTCATTCCAGGACAAAGGAGATGTCTTTTTTTAAACAAAGGGGCTTCCCTTCGTCCACCATCAACTCTGCTCTCAAACGCATCTCTCCCATTTCCCGCACATCTGCCCTCACCCCATCTGCCCACCACCCCACTTGGAATAGGGTTCCCCTTGTCCTTACCTACCACCCCACCAGCCTCCAGGTCCAACGTATAATTCTCCATAACTTCTACCACCTCCAACGGGATCCCACTACCAAGCACATCTTTCCCTCCCCCCCGTCTTTCTGCTTTCCGCAGGGATCACTCCCTATGCGACTCCCTTGTCCATTCATCCCCCCATCCCTTCCCACCGATCTCCCTCCTGGCACTTATCCTTGTAAACGGAACAAGTGCTATACCTGCCCTTACACTTCCTCCCTCGCCACCATTCAGGGCCCCAGACAGTCCTTCCAGGTGAGGCGACACTTCACCTGTGAGTCAGCTGGTGTGGTATACTGCGTCCGGTGCTCCCAGTGTGGCCTTTTATATATTGGTGAGACCCAATGCAGACTGGGAGACCGTTTCGCTGAACACCTACGCTCGGTCCGCCAGAGAAAGCAGGATCTCCCAGTGGCCACACATTTTAAGTTCACATCCCATTCCCATTCTGATATGTCTATCCATGGCCTCCTCTACTGTCAAAATGAATCCAAACTCAGGTTGGAGGAACAACACCTTATATACCGGCTGGGTAGCCTCCAACCTGATGGCATGAACATTGATTTCTCTAACTTTCGTTAATGCCCCTCCTCCCCTTCTTACCCCATCCCTGATATATTTAGCTTTCTCCCCCCTCCTTTTTTTTCTTTCTTTTTGCCCATCACTCTGCCTGTTCTCCATCTCCCTCTGGTGCTCCCCTCCCCCTTTCTTTCTCCCCAGGCTTCCCGTCCCATGATCCTTTCCCTTCTCCAGCTCTTTATCCCTTTTGCCAATCACCTTTCTGGCTCTCAGCTTCACCCCACCCCCTCCAGTCTTCTCCTATCATTTTGCATTTTCCCCTCCCCCTCCTACTTTTAAATCTCTGACTATCTTTCCTTTCAGTTAGTCCTGTCGAAGGGTCTCGGCCCAAAACGCCGACAGCGCTTCTCCCTATAGATGCTGCCTGACCTGCTGCGTTCCACCAGCATTTTGTGTGTGTTGCTTGAATTTCCAGCATCTGCAGATTTCCTTGAGTTTGCCTCATTCTCATTGCTTCCATGAGGAAGGAGGTACAGGAGCCGGAAGGCCCACACTCAATGATTTAGGAACAGCTTCCTCCCCTCTACCATCCACTTTCTGAACAGACATTGAACCCATGAACACTACC
Source organism: Hemitrygon akajei (assembly GCF_048418815.1). NCBI lineage: Eukaryota > Metazoa > Chordata > Chondrichthyes > Myliobatiformes > Dasyatidae > Hemitrygon > Hemitrygon akajei. The sequence goes on from NC_133137.1 coordinate 18,668,467, forward strand.
TCACTATTTTCCTATTTCTATTTTTGCATTGCTTACTTAGTTTAACTATTCAATGTTGATATTAAACCTGATTGTGATTCAGCAGGACTCCCAGATAATTCATATTCAGACTACATTCCTTTCTAGAGTTATACCAGTCTCCACCTAGGAAAAAACTTCCACTAAACCTCCAAGCTAAAAGTTAACAAGTCATCACCATTCCAGATCAACAGGTAACCCCCATTAAATGAGTAATCCTTGCAACAGATCCCACAAATGGTGATATGCAAGTTGCATCATTTAAAAAGTATGTCAGCTTTATTTTTTGGTTTGGTGGTTTGAGAATTAACTTCACTGTTACGGGCTCAAAATAATCAAATCTTTCAATTCTCAGAGATTGACAACATCCCTATTTAGTGGAACACACACAAAATGCTGGAGGAACTCTGCAGGTCAGGCAGCTTCTATGGCAGTGAATAAACAGTCAATGCTTCAGACCCAGCTCCTTCTTCAGGACTGCAAAGGAAGGGGGAAGACTGAAAAGGAGAGGGGAATGAGGTGATAGGTGGGCAGGTGGGTGGGGAAGGAATCTGGTGGGACAAGAGGAGAAAGGTAAGGAGGAGGGGGCCTTGGGGGGAAGAGTTAGGCAGGTGAGAAGAGGTAAAATGCCAGAGTCGGGAATAGAAGAAAAGGGGAGGGGGAAGGAAAAATTAGCAAAATTTATTGCCTAACTATCTCTGTTAAATTATGTGTTTTCATCTTTCAGAGATGCACATACAAGCAACAAAACCTCATGCACTTTTCATTCACGACTTCCACTCCATTAGAGACAAGGCCACACATTGCACCCAGTTCCAACTTCATATCAGAGGAAGTTAAAACCTCTCTCAAATCCCATTGTTAGATCCTTCAGCAAGAGCTTCAAAGGACCTTGTACATCATCCATTGCTTCAAGTGACTTATTGCAACTGTGCGCCGCGTGCAAATTCCAGACAAGCTAATGGGAAGATCTGATGCTGTCTTACCAATCAACATGGACTACCAAGTTCTGATCACAATGTTTTAGCAAAAGAAATCCATATCTACCAAGAACAAGTTGTCAAGATTCAATATTAAACAAATAATGGGAAATAAACTCGTCTAGAAATAGGATTTCATCTTGTTTTTTGTTGTCCGAACCACGTGCACTCGTACTCAGACAGAACCTGCACAAATTTGTGAATCAGCCAAATGTACGTTAAGCTCGTTGCTACAGTACTTTACATCCCGAAGCCTACGTAATTACAGGAGCTGGGCAGTCCCCAACTGGACAAAAACTTGGCAACTGTACATATGTGGTAGTCACTTGCTACTTGGAATGGTTAGTTGGAGAACTTTTAAGGCCATCGCTGTACTGGTAGTTGCTATGGAGAAGCTGTTTGTGTCTTCACATTGGGGACACCAGTAAAATCTAATTACTATAAACAGACTATTTTAAAATAGAGTTCTGTTTATTTACCAGCTTAAATATTAACAAGTTTGTCGGTTTAGATTGAAAACTGGAATTACGCTGTAGGATGGACGTCTGGTGGCAACAGGTCTACAACAGCCACAGCTCTCTGATATTAAGATCTCAATACATTTACATGGACATCAACCAAATAGTAAAATCCCCTCTAACTCAAAGAAAATTGCCATTACTGACTGCAACATTGGCCATAACTAGAGTGCACTCATATTCTGACTCTTAAGGTCATTGACACATCGGCAGATGCCAAGTCAGAGCAGGATGCCAGGTGTTTACCACTCAGTCTTACCTTCATCTCCGCTTCCCTTTTGGCTTCCTCCATGGCAAATTCAAGCTCTTGTTTCGTACGGGCCACTTCCTCTCGAGTTTGCTGTGTAACCGTCAACTGCTTCGATGTCTCAGCACTCTGCATGTGTCAAACAAAGAAAGGATAGAGATTTGATCCCTCTCCTATCGTAGTATTATACTCTAGTTTACTCTCTGTTCATTATAAACTGCATTGTGCAATAGAGAGGTCTCTGGATCGCTCGGATCTATGGGTGCCAATCACAATGAACTTTATCATGGATACTAGAAACTGGTAAAACTCGGAACAAATCATGCAGACTTCCAAAAGAGGAGACCAAGGGAACACAAACCAATCCTCACAGCGGGGTCAGAAGTGGGGAGAGTAAGCAATTTCAGTTTCCTGGGCATCAATATCTCTGAGAACCCAACCTGGGTGCAACGTATTGAGGCAACTACAAAGAAGGCAAGACAGCAGATATGTCTCATTAGGAGTTTGAGGAGATTTGATTTGTCAACTAAAACACTCGAGAACTTCTGTAGATGTACCGTGGAGAACATTCTGACAGGCTGCATCATCGTCTGGTATGGGGTTGGGGTGGGTGGGGGGGGGGGTTGCTACTGCGCAAGATCCAAGCAAGTTGCAGAAACTTGTAAAGTTAGTCAGCTCCATCATGGTAGCAGCCTCCGTATTATCAAAGACATCTTCAAGAAGCAGAGCCTTAGGAAGGCAGCGTCCATTACTCAGGATGTGCCCTCTTCTCACTGTTACCATCTGGAAGGAGGTACAGAAGCCTGAAGGCACACACTCAGTGATTCAGGGACAGCTTCTTCCCCTCTGCCATCCAGTTTCTAAATGGACATTGAACCCATGAACACTACCTCATTTTTTTTTTCTGGTTTTTGCACTACTTATTTTAACTTAATGATTTAATAGACATATATGTACTTAATGTAACTCAGTTTTTATTTGTTCTCCATATTTATGTCTCATGTTTTCATTGTACTGCTACCACAAGGTTAACAAATTCCATGACATATGCTGATGATATTAAACCTGATTCTGAAATAGGAGACAAACAAACACTTCCTTTTGCACCACTGAAAAGAGGCATGAAAATCTGCTACATTGCGAGAGCCATACGTATTCGAGCCCAGGTTTGTCTTCCTTCTGTGACCAGTTGACCATCTCTGCTGCTTCTTGTCTCTGTCACAACAGTTGGAAATACTGATGGGGCCTTATTGTCTCTTCGGTAGTGATGGGGCCAAATAAGGTGGTCAGTTCGGTTAAAGAGTAACAAGGGCACCAGTTTGAGTTTCCATTATTGTTGCTGTAGAATGCTTCAGCCAAGAAAGAACTTGGAGGGTGAGATCGGGTTTCTCCCATTGCAAGGTCAAACAGCTTGTTGAAACTCAGCATAAACACAGAGGCTGCTTTTGCCAAGTTTATGAAGCAGGCTAATCTGACTCAAAAATCTAGAACTTGCTGAATTGACTGGATTAACTCACTAAGTTTTTGAAACTTCCGCCAAGGAGTGGAAATCAGAATTAACCCTCCAGGTGAACGATCTTTCATCAGGACTGGGAGAAGAAAGTCCAAAAAGAGAGATGGAATGAAAAAGAAGAATGCCTGCGTCTGTGTGGAGGTGAGGAGACAGACGGCAGAAGATGGTGCTGACAGCTTGTTTATAGTAACTAATGTGAAGAGAGAGCAAGCGTGAGAGCGAGAAACTATTCAAGATCCAGAAATGGAGATGGCTGCTAGGAAAGCCCAGCAGGTCAGGCAGCATCGGGAGTGGAGAAAGAAGACTGACGATGAGTATCACAACTGGCCAGTGATTGAAAGAATATTAAAAACTATTAATGCTGGAAAATGGAAACAATGACGATACTGGATACACTGAGCTGGCTTGAGAATTTGTCTCTTCACTGATTCAGGACCTTTAAGGTTGTTGATAGTCAATCTACCAATTGTCTTGATCAGCAGAAGCTGCAAATTAATCTGCTAATCCTTCCTAATTATCCAAGAGCTTCCTTAAACAAGGGACAGGTTTCTGGAAGGCTGTGGTCCAGGAGACGATAAAAAATAGAGCTGATGGTCAGCATCATCATCAGGTGCCGTGCCCTGTTTGAGCTTGGACTGCCATGGCCCACACACTCCTGTTTCGGGTCAAGTGGATCAATTCATTGGTATTCATTTCCAGTTCTCTGGCTGCTGTCTCCATCATCATTTGTCTTTGCCTTCCTCTTGCTTTCTTCCCTTCAATCTTTCCCATAATTACTGTGCATTCTAACTCCTCTTTCCTAATCACATGTCCGATGAAGTTACGTTGCCTTTTCGTGATCGCATACATTATTTCTTTTTTTTGTGCTTGCTCTGTTCATGACATCCTCGTTAGATATTCATTTCATCCATGATATTCTTTGCATCCTCCTCAAAAGCCACATCTCTGCTGCTTCAGTTCATTTCCTCATGTTACTAGATATTGTCCAACATTCTGAGCCATATAACATCACTGGATAAACGTAACATTTCAGTACTTCGAGGCAGGTTGTCATGCCTATTTTAGAGTTGGTTAGTATACTCTTCATTCTCGTAAAGAGTCTTTTGCCATCCCTATTCTTCTTTTGATGTCCATGTCGCACCTGCCATCTGATGTCACCCAGCTTCCTAAGTAGCAAAAGTTCTGTACTTGTTTTATGTCTTCCCCGTTTATTCTCAGCCTGCAGATAGGATTCTTCTTCTTTTTGGATATCACCACACATTCTGTCTTTTTGCAATTGATTGATAGACCCATTTTTGCACTTTCTTCAGCAACTAAATCAATTAAGTTTTGTAGTTCTTCCTCCGTACTTGCAATTAACACAGTGTCATATCGCATATCTGAAATTATTGATGCTTTCACCGCCAACTTTGATTCCCAAGATGTCTCTTATTTTTTGTAATATTGTTTCACCGTACACATTAAACAAATCAGCATCAAAGCAGTAATGAGTTTCCATTAGCAGCACAGGCTGGGCTGGGCACTGACAGTGATATGTGGGTAAGGCTACGGACCTTCAAACCTCTGAGGCATCTTTGAATGTCTTACATGACATGAACACTACTAGCCACCAGCAGCCAACTGGAAAAGGAAATGAGTCCGTGGAGGGAAGGTTGTTTTTCCACGATGGATTAAGTTGTGCTCGTAACGCTTTGCAGTTTCTTGCTGTCTTGGGCAGAACAGTTGCCATACCAAGCTGTGACGTTATCTATTGTGCACCTATAAACTGGATAAACGTGTTTTGAGTCACCTGTAGCTCTCCGAGGTTCCCTCTGGGGACCAAAACCTGTACAAACTCAAGTCTGACAATGTCAAGTTTCAAGCTTGGTTCTTTGCACAGGCAGTAAAGAACATGGCATTAAGATTTGATTCCATGTGATGACGCATTGGAAAAGCAATCAGATGTGTGCCAGTACTTTAATTCTCCAGGAAGAACTTAGAATAGACAAATAGTTCAAATGACTTTTCTTACCACACCCAAGCAATTAACACACATTAACACAGATTTCACATTGTAAACCAGCTGAACCATGCATCACTCCACCTAGAACAGCAGCTTCTGGGCAAGTTTTCATAGGTGCAATTCATTAAGCATATTCAGAAATGGTCCTTATAACCCAGCCTCAAATGTTTTCAACATCAACAAATCCCAGTAAACAGCTTTGCGAAACAAATTTGGTCCCATTTCCAAACCTGTTCTGATTTCAATAGTGCAAGGAAAACATTTATTTTCAAGTAGTTGCTGCGAAGATTAGTGAAAAATACCCAAAACCACTATGAAACATCTGCAACATGTACACAAATTACTAGCTATTCCAAGAAAACCAAGGTAACATGCCTGAATAACTGGCGTCCTGTTGCACTCACCTCAATTATAAGCAAATGCTTTGAGAGGCTGGTTAAAGACTACATCGGCGGCATGCTACCACCCACACTGGACCCCCTACAATTCGCCTACCAACAACGTCATAGTCACAGCACTACACACCATCCTCACTCACCCAGAGGAGAGGGATACAAACGTTAGAGTGCTGTTCCTGGACTATATTTCAGCATTCAACACCATAATTCCCTCCGGACTTGACAGGAAGCTCAGAGACCTCGGCCTGCACTCCGCCTTGTGCAGCTGGATCCTAGACTTCCTATCGGATCGCCGACAGCTGGTAAGGTCAGGCACCCTGACCTCTGCCCCCTGACCCTCAACACAGATGCCCTCAGGATTGTGTCCTGAGTCCCCTCCTCTTCTCCCTTTACGCCCCCGACTGTGCTACCACACAAAGCTCCAATCTGCTGATCAAATTAGCAGATGACACAACGTTGATCGGCTTTATTTCTAGCGTTAACGAGACAGCCTACAGAGGAGAGGTTAACACCCTGACACAGTGGTGCCAGGATAACAAACTCTCCCTCAGTGTCCAAAGAAATAAAACAGCTGATTGTGGATTACGGGAGGAACGAAGACAGGCTTGCCGTGATCAACGGCAAAGGAACTGCAGTTGAGAAGGTGAGTAGCTTCAAGTTCCTCGGTATACACGTCATCGATGATCTCACCTGGACTGTACACACCGGCTTTGTGGCAAAAAAAGCACAGCAGCGTCTCTTCCACCTCAAACGGCTGAGAAAGTTCAGCATGAGCCCCCAAATCCTCAAGACTTTCTCCAGGGGCACCATTGAGAGCATGCTGACTGGCAGTATCACCCCCTGGTACGGGAACTGCACCAACCTTGATCGCTGGGCACTGCAGAGAGTGGTACGGACAGCCCAGCACATCTGTGGATGCGAACTTCCCTCCATTGAGGACATTTATAGCAGCTGGTGCAGAAAGAAGGCCTGGAAGATCATCGTGACACCAGTAACTCCAACCATAAACTGTTTCATCTGTTTCCGCCTGGTAAGCAGTACTGCAGCATTAAAGCCAGGACCTACAGGTTACGGGACAGCTTCTTTCTACAAGCCATTAGACTTATCAATTCACGTGTCTGTACAGTGCAACAGAGTCATAACGCAAAGATTTTTACTCTCTCACGTCGTGGGATGGATGCAAGATTTAAATAACTTATAGTTCCTAATTTAAAGTCAAACACAATTGAGTGACAGCTATCTCAGCCCCACTTCCTCTCGTGAACCGGGATCACACTTTAAAGAAGGGACATAGTGCAAAAGGTTAATTACAGACAAGATGGGCAGAAGTCAAGTGCAAAATAATTCTGCTCATTTGGAAACGGACTGTGCTCAGCGAAACGCTCTTCCATACCTTTCTGAGGAGCTCTGCGTGAGTGTTGACAAGATCGCTGTGCTTTTCCTTCAGCTTATTGTAGCGCTGCTCATTCGCCTGCACTTTCTCTGTAAAAGCAAATTGAGTGACACTTACAGCAACAGAACTATTGATATATTGAGCCAATAAGCTTTGGCAGCATATCTCCAATTATGAGAATTTTGTGACATCTAAAGTTGCTTGCACTCACAGAAAGATAACTGAACCGTAAGTCCCTCTGCCATTCGATTTCAGAATGAAGATTGAAGCCACCAATATTATCTCACTACTGTTTTTACTTCTGTTTTGCACTATTTGATTAATTTATGCATATATATGGTTAAATTAATCTATATACATATACATAAACTTCTTGTAATTCAGTTTTTTCTACATTATGTATTGAATTTTACTGCTGCTGCAAAGTTAATAAATATTACAACATATGCCAGTGTCATATTTATTCAGGTTCTGATTCGGAATAACTCCAGTTCTCAGGTGGCAATGTGCACTGGCTGGAAAGGAAACAGGTAATAAATCAGCCCTGTTCAAAGTACAAAGTACGTATATCCAACCTTGAGCCACAAAGGAACCCATTAGAAAAGAAGAACGTCAACCACCCCATGTGCAGAAAATTAAAACAAATCATATAAACAACAACAGTAAGTGAACTACTCTTCTGCTGTTCACCTGTTTGCAATTAAACAAAACACGCCAATAAATATATCACATATATCCTCACTGCAGCAATGCTTCCAAGAACTAGTCACTATAAACAGCATATTTGCAGAAGTAACATCAGGGTCGTTTATGTTTTCTGTGCCATTTGGCCCACACGATTGTCTATTGATAAGGTGCACGCAGTCAAACACACACGATACACCAATTCCTTCATGAAGTTAGCCCCAAATTTGCAGTTATCGATGGCAGGTAGATTTCTCTGCCATTTAATGCTTCCTCTGAGTGAGGTCCTTTCTGAGACTCAGGGGGAATGAGAGCATCAATATGGTAGGTTTGTAAAAGCCTGGAGACACTAATCCTACAATCGTTAAATAGATAAAGGTGGGTTGTTTCCACTGGCAGGCGAGACTAAAACTAAGGGACATAGCATCAAGATTTGAGGGAATAAATTTAGCATTCCCTTTCCCAAAGAGTGGTGAATCTGTGGAATCCTCTGCCCAGTGATGCAGCGGAGGCTACCTCAGAAAATATATTTAAGACAAGGTTGGATAGATTTTGGCATAGTAGGGGAATTAAGGGTTAAGGGGAAAATCAGGTAGGTGGAGATGAGTCCATGGTCAGATCAGCCATGATCTTATTGAATGGTGGGGCAGGTTCGACGGACCAGATGGCCGACTCCTGCTCCTATTTCTTATGTTCCTATTCAAGATTATCATCCCTGTCACAAACTAATGGTATATTGTAGAGTGCATGAACCCCAAGTACTATTCTGTACAGGAATAGGTCTCAGATGTATTAGTAATAGGACATTCATAAGTAGGATCGAAACTTAAGCATGGGCTTAAAATCACCATTCCCAGTTGGAATTCAGATTATTAATGAACGGGAGTGAAGAATTTGCAGGGATGGGTTAGATTATGGCAAAAATGCACAGAGCGCGGGCAGGAACTGGGATGACATTAATTAGGCCTCATTGTGGTGTCAACTGAATGGGAAAGTCCCACCCATTGGATCAACGCCCTGACGCAGGCATTATTTTTGTTTTGTCTGAATGAACATGTCGAGAATACAACTCACTCTCTGTCTCAACTAGCAAGAACTGCACTTTGTCCGTGTCACCCTTCTGCTTCCGTAGGTTTTCCAGCTCATCGCGCAGCTCTTCGTTGTCGACCAATGCCTTCTGCTTGAGCTTGCGTGTTTCCTCCAGTTCTGTCTCCAGCACGTTAATCTGGGCTTTCAACTGCGCAATGTACGTCTGCGCCTAGCAACAAGATAAAGTCATTGGTAAATTCTCAGATTTTAAATTTTAAAAAAGGTCAAAACACAAAAGATTCACGGTCAGCGTGAGTGCTTCCCATTCCTTTAATTACGATGTGCCAAATCTGACTGCGGGCACACACACACACACACACACACTGCAACCAAACATTGGCGTGACTCTGATTACCAAACCTGAAGCTGGCGTCCCACATGGACGTCAGCCAGTACTGTACCAACATTTACATAGCAGTGCTCAAAGAAGGTAAAGTTTGTTTTGTGTTTGTATTCTACATGATCCTCGTTATGGTTGGAATTCAACTTGCAATTTTTGGTCTTCCATTTCCACATGACACCATGTGCCAGCAGGGGTAGTGGATGTTCACCTGTCACAAAGTAAACTTTATAATTTTTAGGGAGAACTTTTCAATTCAACAGGGACATAAACTTGATATGTGAAATCAGGTTTGGGGTGCAAGGGTTGCTGGAAAATATCATATGTTTTCCCCCTAAGTAGACCAATACTCCAAACCTGACACTGAAGTTATATTCTGCCATTATCCAGGATGCCTCAAAATGTTTTACAACCTCTTGAAGAGCCATCACTATTGTTTTGTACAGCAACGCATCCCACACAGCAATCAGAGGGCCAAACAGCTAAAGTTGTTTTGGTGACACTAGTTGAAGCTGTGTTGACTGAAATAAAGTTGAGAAGCGCAAAGTATTTGCAAACTGACTGAACACACCTGAAGACTTGGCTGAGCACCTCAGGCAAAAGATCGCACCTTCACCAATGCTGCAGTCTTTTGTTTCTGCCCTAAATTAAGCCTAACCATGTCAGAAACACAGGCATCCATGTGTGCCTTCTGTGGGGATCCCTACATTGTGAGTGCATGGCTCTGAACACCCCCTTGCGTCCTTACTGCTGTGATTGCTAAAGCAGTGCTGACTGAAGACTGGAACCCAACTGCCCCGATGGCCTTAAGCTTAGACTACAATGACAGATCTTCCCTGTTCCTAAACACCTTTGCGGTCAGAGACACTTGCCAACAGCTGAAGTACATTTAATTAAAATGCATTCATTTAAAAACACATTCAACTAGTACAAAGAAATTCACCAAAACATTAATTAAAACAAATATTTAAAAACAAAATCTTAGCTTTACTTCTCTTTTCCCTGCAGATCAGATGAATGGGACTGCACTAGAGGTGTCAGAGCTGGTGTGGACCCGAGGAGTCAGATACAAAGGGCATCTTACTCTGCTGTTCAGAACCTTAGGGGCACCAGACAGTGAGACAGACAGTGAGACAGACACACACACACACACACACACACACACACACACACACACACACACACACACACACACACACACACACACACACACACACACACACACACTCACTCACTCACTCACTCACTCACTCACTCACTCACTCTCTGGAGCTAGCTGGTTGGCTACAGAATCACCGTGTTAGAAAACGAGCAGGGCCGCCAGGATCCAGGCCTCAGTCTGCAGTGCCTGAGGCCTTGCAGAACAGTCACCACATGAAGGCCTCAAGGACATTAGGAGCTGTGCAGTCGCAACATGAAGATTACCTTCCTGCTGTCAGCCACGAGTAATTAAGAGAGGCTGAATATTCCTTCTAAGAACGTATTTTTTGGATTTTACTCACATTAAATCAAACATTGAGAGTTATTTTAACACTGGTAAAAACTCCTTATGTTTTACCTTTCTCAGTAACACTTCTTCCAAGTTCAAGGTGAAGTTTATAAAGAGGGTCTCACCTCTGCCTTTACTTTCTCGAGCTCTGCTTTCAGCAGTTCCACCTCTTTCTTCAGGTTGTCAATTTGAAGGTCTCTGCATGAACAATGCACAAAAGGAAATGTTGAACTCAAGCAGAACACCTTCTGCCGAACCCAGTCATTCATTCCCAAAGCTCAGCTTACCGATCGTCGGTCAGAAAGCCATTATTAGTCGGAGGACCAAAAGTAGCATCGAAAATATCCACATCCACCAAATTCTAGAAAAAAAAAGATATTCAGCTCTTCAATATGCAGAAATCTCAACTTCTTAAACCCTACGAAAAGGGACAAATAGCTCTCATCCTAGAGGAGGTTCTCAACCCTCTCTAGCCTCTTTGGACATTGAGACCTCTCCCCTCCCACATATCTGTTCCACTGACCATCCCTGGATTTATTCATTTCACCACTGCCAGCCAGGACTTCAACTTAGGAAGGAAAGTTGATCTTAAAGTAGCTTAAAGGGTCAGCATAACATCAGGGGCCGAAGGGCCTGTACTGTGTGGAAATGTGAGAGGTAAAGTTTTAAACTTGGGAGAAGAATACAATCTGCGCAAGTGCTTACATCGTGATTGGATGATAAGGTCACTTCAACAATTTTCAGTTTGGACTTCCTCACTGGTATGGTCAGTAAGAGGGCAGAATCAGGATTGCTGCCACTGGGAATGTAAAGAAATCGCTGCCCACGCGAGGGGAGGGGTAACAGAGGGTTGGGTGGGCAGGTATCAGAATCACTGGACAGTGACGCAAGGATCAACACAAATTCCAAACATCTCCTTGTGGGCTCCTCTGGACATCGGTGCTCTTCCTGGAAAACGCAAAGCAACTTTACACAATGCAATAATCCTCTTCAGGGACTGAATCCACGTCAGAGCAAAACTCACAGGTATGTGTTTGTGTGAGACTTGCGTTGCCAGGGAATGAAGCGCCATTGGAGCCCAGATGATACAAGTAAGCTCTAACTGTTGGACTTCCATGATGATCTTGCATTGTGGGTGACGGCAACTAACACTGACAAAAACAAGTTAAAATAACACACTCTGACTCCAGTCCCAACCCGAAGCACGAAAATGGAACTTGACTACAGACATTTCTGAAGGAGCTACTCAAAAGCTCCTAATTTTTAAAGTTCAAAGTAAATTACATTACCAAAATCACCATATACAACCCTGAGATTTATTTTCCTCTGGGCATATTCAGCAAATCTATAGAATGGTAACTCTAACAGGATCAATGAAAATCAACTAGAGTGCATGATGCACCATCAATAACTCTCTCTGAGACGTGAAGGCGAGATATCGGCTTTTATTGACTGGAAGAAAGAACAAGCAGTAGTTGACCACCATACTACATCCTGGAGACTGAGGGCCAGACTCAGGCCTCAATCGCCTTTCTACCGGGGTCTGTGGGAGGAGCCACGGTCAGTGGGAGGGGCCACAGGAGCAGTCAGCAGGGGGCATGTCCAGACAGGTATATGTAGTTCACCACAGTGCAGAAGATAACAAACTGCAAATGCAAATATAAATTTATAGCCATAAACAATGAGAACATGAGATAATGAGATAAAGAGTCCTTAAAGTGAGATCATTGGTTGTGGGAACATCTCAATGATGGGGCAAGTGAGTGTATTATCCCCTTTTATTCAAGGGCCTGATAGTTAAGGGGTACTAACTGTTCTTGAACCTGTTGGTGCGAGTCCTGAGGCTCTTGTACCTTCTACCTCAGGGCAGCAGTGAGAAGAGAGCATGACCTGGATGCTGGTGATCTCTGACGATGGATGCTGTTTTCCTGTGACAGCGTTTCATGTAGATGTGCTCAGTGATTGGGAGAGCTTTGCCCCATTATCTAGCTCAACAGGTTGGCATCGAGTGGAGGCTTGTGTGCTTCAAGGACTCCAACAGGCGATGCCAACTCAGGGCCACCGACATTGGAATGGCTGTGGACGAGATGTCAGGCAAAGATTGATCCAACCCCAGCTCCAGAACGGACAGACTCGTGTCTGCCCTTCCCAGGCCCAGCCATACGAAACAACAAACCCTGTGATATACTGGGCCAGATCCACTACCTTTACTAGCATTTTCCGTTCAAATGCATTGGTGTTCCCATAAACTATAGTCCTGTTTTTTTGCCTCCAACATAATTCCAACACAGAGTACAAGTACTCCCTGTATTCTATAGGATTCTTGCTCAGTCCTGGTCTCTGAGTGGCTGTCCTTAATTGGCAGGGTCCTAGCCCAAGTCATACGGTAATGTGCTCACACAAGCAATTAAACAAAGGTCTGCGTATGTATAAATGTTATTCATTTAAGCTTATGTTAACATCTGGTAACGTTGAATAAACTCTTCTCGGGCTTCCAGCCAGGTACAGGTATCAATTTTAACTGATATTTCGATGACAAACTCTGCTATCTTCATCAGGGATGATGCCTGGGCATGTCTAGTCTGGTGGGATTTATACCCCCCCCCCCCCCCCGGTCCATCCCTCCTGATTGGTTAGTCCTTATCCAATCAGTTTTCCGCTGACCCACCTGCTTATAATCAAATTCCAGTTCTTACTTAGAGAGCGACCTTTGTCTTTATTAAAATTCTTTTCCTCTAGTTTATTTCAATGGCTTTCTTCACCAGGTAGTCCTAAAAGCCAATGGCATGGCACAGTAGTTTTGTGCCATTGAAATCAATCCTATGCGAATGCAATGTTCTGCTCCTGCCAATTTCTCTGGGTAACCCACATAAATATATCACCAGGATCCTGAAGAATTAACGGATTAATGCCATCCACAAACACGCAAGGAAGCTCAAATATCAGCTGGGACTCAGGTTGGCTGGCGTTTACAAGATTCCCTGTGAATGCAGAGCAGCGTATATCGGCCAGAGGGGACACACAGTGAAAACACGCATCAAGCAGCACAGGAGGTATAACCGTTCGGGTTACCCAGAGAAATTAGCAGTAGCAGAACATTGCATTTGCAATGGCCACAGGATTAACTTCGATGGCACAAAACTACTGTGCCGCACCAATGGCTTTTGAGACCACCTGATAAAGGAAGCCGTTGAAATACAACTGGAGGAAAAGAATTTTAACAAAGACAAAGGTCCCTCTCTCTAAGTAAGATCTGGAATCCGATTGTTAACAAGATGGGACAGCAGACACCTAATTGGATAAGGACTAACCAATCAGGAGGGGCGGATGACGGGATATAAACACCACTGGACTAAACAAGCCCAGACCTCATCCCTGATGCAGATCACAGGGCTTGTCATCGAAACGTCGGTCAAAATCGATACTTGTACCCGGATGGAAGCCCGAGAATTATTTATTCGTCATACACACTGGGAAAGCACTTGATCATTTTTCATCTTGCATTCTTCTTGCTGCTGCTGCAGAAAGCTAGTCTATACCTTATGTTTTTATACACTTATGACAATAAACTTGAACTCTTCTCAGAAAGATGCAAAAAGGAGGTCGAGCTACCCCAAGTGCCCTGGCAAAAAAAAAATCAGCCCTAACCTATTACTTGTTTAAAAAAATTAAATGGCATGATCCAATAGTTATTTGTGAGTTCTTTGTAGTACAGCACTGACCCTGTTTCAAAAATACCTCATCCTTTTCAAAGACTCTTTAGTAAGACACAACATCAGTGCATATCTTACTTTCCTCCTTACTGATCTAAATCCTTATTAAGTTGCTATTATTGTATTCAAAAGCACTCCTCCCTTCACACTTCAGCAGCCTAACAAGGTCCATCCTAAAGCTTCATCTTGATTCATTGTTTTACTTCCGACATCTAAAGTTGCATGCAATTAAGTCCGTCACATGCTGTTTCAGGCATAGAAAAATTCCCTGCCAGAAGGATCTTCTAGGAAAAGACTTTTGCTTACCTGGGATTCAACCACAGGAGCTGCAGTAACCTCTACGAGGCTTTCAGATTCCTCGATGTCATCCGCTGGGGCTTCATCAGGAATAATCACTACTGGTTTCACATGCTCTGCCAGGGCTGAGGCTCTCAAAAAGTTCGGAGGACTCTTTCAAAACAAAAGAAAACACATGATATATATCTGAATATTGTCCAAAGGTATTGATAATCCAGAGCAACACACACAAAACGCTGGAGGAACTCAGCAGGTCAGGTAGCATCTAGGGAAATTCATAGATGGTCAACATTTCAGGCCGAGACCCTTCTTCAAGACTGAGAAGGAAGGGGGAAGATGTCAAAATAAAAAAGTCACGGGGAGGGGGAAAGAGGCTAGCAAGAAGGTGAAGCCAGGTCAGCAGGAAAGGTCAAGGGCTAATGGAATGTTGGGCTCCATTGCTAGAGGGATTGAACTTAAGAGCAGGGAGGTTATGCTGCAACTGTACAGGGTACTGGTGAGGCCACACCTGGAGTACTGTGTGCAGTTCTGGTCTCCATACTTGAGGAAGGATATACTGGCTTTGGAGGCAGTGCAGAGGAGGTTCACCAGGTTGATTCCAGAGATGAGGGGGTTAGACTATGAGGAGAAATTGAGAAGCCTGTGACTGTACTCGCTGGAATTCTGAAGATTGAGAGATCTTACAGAAACATATAACATTATGAAAGGGTTAGATAAGATAGAGGCAGTTAAGTTGTTTCGACTGGTAGGTGAGACTAGAACTAGGGGACATAGCCTCAAGATTCGGGGGGAGTAGTTTTAGGACAGAGATGAAGAGGAACTGCTTTTCCCAGAGAATGGTGAATATGTGGAATTCTCTGCCCAATGAAGCAGTGGAGGCTACCTCAGCAGATATATTTAAGACAAGGCTGGGTAGATTTTTGCAGAGTAAGGGAAATACGGGTTTTGGGGAAAATCAGGTAGGTGGAGATGAGTCCATGGTCAGATCAGCCATGATCTTATTGAATGGTGGGGCAGGCTTGACGGACCAGATGGCCGACTCCTGCTCCTGTTTCTTACATTCTTATGGAGAAGAAAGAATCTAATAGGAGAGGAGAGTAGACCATGAGAGAAAGGGAAGGAGGAGGAGACCCGGGGGAAGTAATAAGCAGGTGAGAAGAGGTAAAATGTCAGAGTGGGGAATAGATGAAGGGGGTGGGAATACGTTCATCAGAAGGGGAACAATCCTTCTGTGGCTCTATGAGTTATACATGAATCTGAGTTTCTTTCTATAAATGTGTCATAATTCCCACATCTGGACAATGATAGTTGTCCATGAAGAATATCCTGGTAGCTGTAACACAGGAGTTTTGGGTCTTCAAGAACATCGATTGTAACCCAAACCTAGATGATGAGAGTGAACTTGAGAGGACAATTTCCCTCATCTTGATTCAGGACAGATGGGAAGGAAATGCATTTAATCAAAGCACATGATAGCTGACCACGCAGAAATACCAACATCATTAACAGAGAAAGTTTTGATTCACTGTAATCTATGCAGAAAGAAATTTTTAAAATATATTTTGCTCTGTAAAGCAGAAGGAAATGGGTAACACTAACCATCTACAGAAGCTGCAGAGGAGTCTGCATTACAGTAAATGTAATTTTTCAGCCTGAAATTGAGGTCACTAGTTTGTAAGTTAAAATGAGCAGATAAAAGCCTTCATTAGGTAATAGTATCACACTAATTTTCTAAGAAATCCCATACCTCAGGCAATTTTGGGATCTGGATGAGACGCTTGAAATATAACATGTCACGCGATCGGCTAAAGAAACTTTTTAAGCTGCAACAAATTAAAAAGATGAAAAAATTAAGTTGTCTGAGCATGTCCATAAATACTGTACAAAAGTGTATTATAATGCATTACACATTATCCACTAAACAGTACCTCCCCCCAAAACTTTCCAAAGTCTTGTACAATCTCCTTCATCAGGTTCCCACCCACTTTTGTGACATCATTAAACATCAGGATGGTGTGTCTCATGTGGCATGTGGCCAAGTGGTTAAGGCATTGGACTAGCAATCTGAAGGTCGTGAGTTCAAGCCACAACCGAACAGTGTGTTGTGTCCTTGAGCGAGGCACACATTGCTCCAGTCCACCCAGCTGAAAATGGGCACCGGCAAAATGCTGGGGGTTAACCTCGCGATAGACTGGCATCCTATCCGGGGGGGGGGGGGGGGGGGGAGTCTCGTACTCTCAGTCACTTCACGTCACAAGCCTACAAGGCTCGCGAAAGACTTAAACTTTAACTTAACTATGGTGTGTCTCACACCCAAGTCTATTTAAACATATGTAGTACAAAGGTGAATTTGGCAGTAATTCACTGCTTAAGCAATAAGATTGTCATTCAAGTGTCAATTGATGATTCATGACACAGCACAATTTTCCAAGGCATAGCATGCTACAGGCCAAATGTTTTTTTTACTGCCTGTTACACCACTTGCGTTTAGGGCAGCAATGAAAGTCCTCTCAGGGCTTCCTTCATCATGTTAGTAGCTTCTTCTCAGTGTTCACTACTGTCGTTCATGCAAGTCCTGGGTGGAGACTCAGGAATCCTATCACACTCAGAGGTGGAAGGTTTCTTCATTGCTGTTTCTGTAACAATTCTGTTTTACCAGTCTGAACCTCCAAAGCTGGACAAAGTCTGTCCTCTACCTTTTCACCTGTTCGGCATGCGAGACTCTACCGAGAGCCAAAGTACAAAGCCCTGACTCCAGCCAACATAGCTCTCCGGGTCATTGAGGCACGCAAGCCTCCAAACCCTATGACAAGGTTGTGGTCCTCTTGGAGTACTAGAGTACTAATGTTGCTACATGGGAGTACTAATGTTGGTACATGGGAGTAATTTAAAAGAGTACTCGTTGGTTAGTATAGACATGATGATCTGTATTCTGTATGACTACAACATCACTCAGGTAAACAAGCTGAGTGCTGAGAGTAGGTATAGACCTCACTGGTTGGGATAAGATAGTACGAAAGCAACTTCTGGCTCAACAATTACAATCTATAACCATATAACAATTACAGCACGGAAACAGGCCATCTCGGCCCTTCTAGTCCGTGCCGAACGCTTACTCTCATCTAGTCCCACCGACCCGCACTCAGCCCATAACCCTCCATTCCTTTCTTGTCCATATACCTATCCAATTTTACTTTAAATGACAATACCAAACCTGCCTCTACCACTTCTACTGGAAGCTCGTTCCACACAGCTACCACTCTCTGAGTAAAGAAATTCCCCCTCGTGTTACCCTTAAACTTTTGCCCCCTAACCTATTTACACTTTGTAGCAGAATTCTACACAAAAGACAGCATAAATGTACTGTATAAACTTCCCCTCCCTGTTACTGCTTTGTTCAAACTTAGAAAAGGTCTGCACTCCGCAGGAGATTAAAAAAAACTTTATGAATTACAGAACATTTATTCTTCGCCCATCACTCCAGCCAGCCAGAGGACCCTCTGCTGTTGGTTAAAATTATCAACAAGTTCTTTGGTACCTGTGAAATTCGTCATAGAATCGATCCCTATGTCCTTGCAAAGTGTCTGCTGGAAGACCTGTTAAAGAAGGCACACAATAATGCAGACTATGTCATGAAGAACAAAACAATCACTTACAGCTCATGCGCCAACTATCACACTACAGAGACCGGATGTAAATGAGCATCGTGGAAACAGAGGAAAATAAAGTTAAATATGGTTGAAATTAATTTCAAGTTTATTGTCAACTGACTGGACATATATACAACCAAACAAAATGACATTCCCCTAGACCACAGTACCTGCACAGTACATATACATACCACATAAAACAAAATATTATCACAAAAAGGTTAATAAAATATAATTCAAAATGCATGTGCAGCACAGGGAAACAATGAACAGCTCACTGTCCTAGTGACAGGAACTCAATGGTGGCAAGGTATTCATTAGTCTCACAGCCTGGCAGGGGGTTGGGGGGAGAAGCTGTTGCCCAGTCTGACAGTCCTGGTCCTGATGCTCCTGTACCTCCTTCCTGATTGTGGTGAGTCAGATAGATAGTGGGATGGGTGGCAGGGATCCTCAACAATGCTTTGAGCCCTTCGCATACTGCACTCCCAGTAACTGTCACAAATAGTGAGGAGGGAGACCTCGGTGATCCTCTTGGCAATTCTTACTGTCCTCTGTAAGGTCGTACGGTCCGATGCCTTGTATTTATGTAGATAGATAGATAGATACTTTATTCATCCCCATGGGGAAATTCAACTTTTTTCCAATGTCCCATACACTTGTTGTAGCAAAACTAATTACATACAATACTTAACTCAGTAAAAAAAAATATGATATGCATCTAAATCACCATCTCAAAAAGCATTAATAATAGCTTTAAAAAGTTCTTAAGTCCTGGCGGTAGAATTGTAAAGCCTAATGGCATTGGGGAGTATTGACCTCTTCATCCTGTCTGAGGAGCATTGCATCGATAGTAACCTGTCGCTGAAACTGCTTCTCTGTCTCTGGATGGTGCTATGTAGAGGATGTTCAGAGTTATCCATAATTGACCGTAGCCTACTCAGCGCCCTTCGCTCAGCTACCGATGTTAAACTCTCCAGTACTTTGCCCACGACAGAGCCCGCCTTCCTTACCAGCTTATTAAGACGTGAGGCGTCCCTCTTCTTAATGCTTCCTCCCCAACACGCCACCACAAAGAAGAGGGCGCTCTCCACAACTGACCTATAGAACATCTTCAGCATCTCACTACAGACATTGAATGACGCCAACCTTCTTAGGAAGTACATTCGACTCTGTGCCTTCCTGCACAAGGCATCTGTGTTGGCAGTCCAGTCTAGCTTCTCGTCTAACTGTACTCCCAGATACACACCATGGTGCAGGCAGACACAACACTCTTGATGGCGGTCCTGTAGAAAGATGTGAGAATGGGGGCAGGGAGCCTTGCACACCTCAAACTCCTCAGAAACCATAGACTGTGCTTTCTAGACCAGTCAGGAGGTGTTGTGGTGCCACGCTACATTGTCAGTTACGTGTACACCAAGGAACTTTGTACTCTTCACTCACTTACGGCAGAATCATCAGCATGCAATGGACAGCGGTCAACCTTTGCCTTCCTGAAGTCCACAATCATCTCTTTTGTCCACGTTGAAACTCAGGTTGTTGTTCTCACACCACATGACAAACCTCGCTACCTCCTGTCTGTATGCCGACTCATCGTTTTTGCTGATGAGGCCAGCCATTGCTGTATCATCAGTGAACTTGACGATGCGGTTTGAGCTGGATCTGGCAGTGCACTCGTGAGTCAGCAGTGGGCTGGGCACGCGGTCCTGGAGGGCACCAGTGCAATAGAGCTTGACCTCTCGGACTGAATGGCGACTTCCTGTCAAGATCCAATTACAGAGAGGGGTCTCGAGACCTAGTGAGGACGGTTTACCCATCAGCCTCCGAGGGATGATCGTGTTAAATGTTGAGCTGAAGTCAATGAACAGCGTCCTGGTGTATGAGGTGGAACAGAATGGAGTGGAGGGCCAAGGCTATGGCATTATCAGTAGACCGGCTTGAGCAGAAGGCTAATTGGAAAGGGCCCCTTGTGGCTGGATGGTGGGATTTTATACGATCCATTAGATAGATAGATAGATAGATACTTTATTCATCCCCATGGGGAAATTCAACATTTTACCACCCGCTCAAAGCATTTCATGATTAGTGTCAGTGGGTGGCATTGTCACTCTCTTGGGCACCGGTATGATGGTGGCTGCCTTTAAACAGGCATTTTGAGCACAAGAGATTCTACAGGTGCTGGAAATCCTGAGCAACACACAAAATGCTAGAGGAACTCAGTAGGTCAGGCATAATCTATGGAGGGGAATAAACAGTCGGCATTTCAAGCAAAGACCCTTTATCAGGAATCAAAGGCAACAAAAGCTGTGTTGAGTTTGCCAAACAAGACCAATAATTATACAATCTGGGAAAGTTAGTGCAGTGGATTATTAAAAAGATGATGACGATGATGATGTCAACTCAGGCCTGAGAGGCCAGCGTCGGGCATTTTCATGCCTTACAAGGCGCAGAATGAAAGACTGTGTGGCGTGCCACTCCTCACAAAAGAGGAGAATGTTAATAGACTCGAGTTCTCCATTAAGAACAAGCTTGTTCAGTGCAAATAGCGAGGGCGAAACTCAGTGATTATGACATAAATGCAAATGCACTATCCGACAATTGGATTTACTGCCTTAAACTCTTCCAAAATGCAAATAAATATGTCCTGTAAACAGAGCTGGAGGTGCAATTGATATTATTCTCAGTCTGAATATTTTAAGCAAGTGATTTTGCTTTAAGTTTCCATGGATTAGAGCCTAAATAAGATTTTAAAAGAACTAAAAATACCCTTTCGTATGAATTTTTAAGAATGATTTTTATTGAGCATTTTCCATTTGCAGACATATTGGAAAAGCAAAATTGATAAAATCTGACAAATAATTCCATACAAAATATTACTGTATCTTTACTTATGGGTGTCCTTATCTTATTTCATAGTTCTAACAAATGCAATTCCTGCATCTCTGGGTGTGATTACATTCTACATTGTGTTATCTTGGTGACATAACAGAGGAAGGAGTCTGCGTGCATCCGATTTTCATTATTTATTGTCTGTTTGCTTGTTCATCTATTTATTGATGAACTTTGCTCCCTTTTGCATCTGGACAGTTTGTTGCCTTTTGTACATTGGTTGCTTGTCCGTCCTCTTGGGTGCAGTTTTTCACTGACTCTACTATGTTTCTTGGAGTTCCTGAGTATGCCTACAAGGAAGCAAACCTCAGGGCTGTGAGTCTACTTTGAATTTTGTCCTATATTTGCTCAAACCACCAATGAAGAAAATGACTACAGTGACATCCTTGCTGCTTATTGATTCACCCTATGTCCCCCATACCTGCTGGCTTATAGTCTATAGGCACTGAAAACTTCCCCCAGATAAAGGGGACACAGTCAGTTACAACCTTATCACAGATGGGGCCCCCCAGGAAAGATCTAAAACCAGCCCCATTTTCTTTCTTGGAGTAATAGTTAAGAAAGCAGAAGAAATTAATCCAACTTTTGCTGTTGCCTCAATTTGGTGACGTAACACTGATCGTCATAGTAATTTCAATGCTCTACTGAAGAGGAGCGATTGTATCTATTACATTGTCAGAGTAACTCTTCTGGGAGAAGGAGAAGGGAATACAGGCAAAGCTAGAACACGGAGATGTTGACCCCATAAGGACTAACTCTACTTTTTTTATTTCCATTTTTGCACAACTTATGTATTTAATTTAACTGTTTAATATATACATATACATACTGTAATAGAGTTTTTTTTCTATTATTAAGTATTGCCACAAAGACGACAAGCTTCACAACAGATGCCGATGATATGAAACCAGATTTGATTCTGTCTCAGTGGGTGGGGGAAATTTGGTCTGTGGGGAGGAGGGGGAGAAACTGGGCCGAGAGGGGGAGGAAGGGGGGAAACAACGTAAAACCAGATTCGAGCAGATGAATGCAGTTGCCTTTGAAGAGCACCGTGCTCTGCCACACACTTTGTGGGTGTGTCACAGCGTAACAGTGAGACACTGTGGACCGGCCAAACCGGATTTTCCAGACAGCTCCTTTCAGATTTCAATGAAAGGTCAAACTGACAAAGGAGTCTGCATATGTTGGAATCTGGAACAAAAGAATTCAGGTTGCTGTAGAGGGCAGGGTGGAGGTGACAAGTGGAATCAGATTGGAGAGGGGGAGGGATGTTACCCTCCCACACCCTCTCTTGTCCACCTGGATTCCTTCTTCTATTCACCTTTAAATCTGCTCCCTGCATTCCCCTACCCATAATCCCCTCTGAATCTGGCTCCATCCTATCAGCTAGTGGCCTCTATGCAAAAAAACCTACCTGATATCTCCCTTTTACTTTCTTCTAATCTCCTTGAAATTATGCCCCCTGATATTAGTCATTTCTGCCCTGGGAAAAAGTTTCTGGCTGTCCACTAGATCTTTGCCTCTTACCATCCTACACATCTCTATCAAGTCACCACAACACCTCCAGGTCATAGACTCAGTGATGGTGAAGAAAGATGTTGAGGTTACTCACAGAGTAATGTCAGGTAGGGTGTTGGAAAGGGTGAGCAGTTTCAAGCCCCTAGGCATCGGAGAATCTACCCAGGATGCAATCACAAAGGCGGCTCTTCATTAGGAGTTGGAGGAGATTTGGTATGCCACTAAAAAAGAAACCTCCTGTAAATTTCTACAGATGAACGATGAAGAGCCTTCTGACTGGCTGCATCAGAGCCTGGTATGGAGGCTCCAAAACATGAGACTGTAAAAGGCAACAGAGGGCTGTAGACTCAGCCATTCCCATTGTGGGCACAAGCCACCCTGCCAGAGGATATCTTCAAGAGGCAGTGCCTCAAAAGTTGGCATTTATCATTAAAGATCCAGGACTTTATATTATCAGCAAGGTGAAGACCAATGCCCAATATTTTAAGAAAACAACTTCTCCTCCATCATCAGATTTCCAAAATGTCCATGAACAATACATTGTTATTTGTCTTTGGTATTATTTATTGATTATTGTAACTTTTATGTATTGCACTATACTGGGTGCCTCAAAACAACAAATTTTATGACAAATGCCACTGATAATAAACATGAATCTGTAATTGTGTAGATTAGTATCTGTTCGCTAGATTCAGACTTTCTATTAAATTCCTGCTTGCCTGGTGACTGAATTTACAAAGAACCTCTGTTGTATTTACAAGTTGGACAGGAGGATTAGGGATCTGGGTGGAAAAATGCAACCCTAATTTTGTAAGCATATAGACCTTTGGCTCTTCATCATGAACATCTATATGCTTATGCAGTTTGCTCCGTGAAGCTTATTTAGGTGATTATGAGTGTTCTTCTGCGAGCAAGGAGAAGCAGAAACACCATCACCCTGTCTTCTCCAGGCATCTAACTTCTTATGAAACCCGAAAACAATACAAAAATTCTGTCTGGCAAAAGTTAAGGTTTAATAGGCCATTATATTCCAATATTGCACTACAGCACACCAACCTGAAGTATGGCAAGGAACATAATCTCCTAATCCAAAACATTTCTCTTTACGTTCGCCCCATCGTGACCTTTTTAGCAAAGTGCTGCCAGACTGAATGCAAAGAAGTTATCATGGCTACTAGGAAACTTCTCCAGCCATAACCAAACCACATTGAGCTCTCAAAAAACTTTCACCACCTACTTGCATTCCAGATATAGCAGCATTGCTGTTTGTAAAGTATCATCTTGGGAATATAATCAGCCCCTTTCCACATGGACAGCATCAGCGCTTGCCATGTTCCATCAACTTATTCAAGAAGACAACAAGGCTACTCAAAAAGCACTCTTGCCTTGAACTTACTATATTCCTGTATATGCATTTGAAGAAGATGGCCTACGCAATCAAAGGTGAGGTCCTTCAGACAGTTCACAAAATTACTTCTTCTACTTCTTCTTCCTTCCAATAGGATTCTGCTACTGTTGGAACCTGTGATTTCCATTCTGGCGGTGTGTTTTCAGGCCAACAGAGAGATCAGGCATTTTCCTGTCCCCCAGGGAGTTCGGTGAGGATTCCAGCAGTGTGTGCAGCCTGGAGAAGGGGCGCGAGCCCATGACCGACTCCACTTCTCGCTGACTGAAGTGTCGAGTGAGATTGAAAGCAATGAGGATGAGAGCAGAAGGTGACTGGGTATTCAACGCCATCTATCTGCTTTTGACGGGCCTCTCTCTCTCTCCTTCGCACTCAATGCTGCCAGAGTCTTGAATCTTGGGCAAGGTTTAATCAATGCAGTTTATGGATTGGACTCTTCAGTTCATGTTTCTGATTACTCCTTTTTTCAGCTGCCATCTTGTCCAATTCTCATCAGGGCCGACTGGCTCTGCGGCCTGCAGTCAATGACCAACAGTGTTACACTGAACTAAACTGAACATTCCTGGG
Source organism: Hemitrygon akajei (assembly GCF_048418815.1). Taxonomy (NCBI): domain Eukaryota; kingdom Metazoa; phylum Chordata; class Chondrichthyes; order Myliobatiformes; family Dasyatidae; genus Hemitrygon; species Hemitrygon akajei. The sequence continues at coordinate 18,693,174 of NC_133137.1, forward strand.
CTATTCCACGACTCTGTGGCTTGATGTTCTATAACCTGTGCTTCTCGCTCGTTTTTTGCCGTTTGCGCGATTTGTTTTTTTGCGCTTTGGGTGTTTGACATTTTCTTTGAACGGGTTCCACGGTGTTTCTTTGTTTCGTGGCTCTCTGTGGGAAGATGAATCTCAGGGTTGTATACTGCATACATACTTTGATAATAACGTTTGAATATGCATATGCAACATCTCCTTAACCTGTGCAGTCCATCCACTTGAACAGAGTACCTCCTGAAAGATTGGAGATTGGATCTCCTGAAAGCTGGTCTTATAGTACCCAACCTAACTGGCCAACCAGTGTAAGATCAGCTTAACAGAGCTCCACTTGGTTAAAACACTGGGAATAGCTTGTTCAGTAATCTGTTTACTAAGCTAGCGCTGAACACTATTTTTCCCTGTTATATAAGCTGTCAAACTAATGATATGTTTACTGCAAAATTAACGTGTAAATTAATGTTGTGGAAATGTTTTCTCTCAACATGTGCAACGCAATCTTATTAGGCTTATCTGCAATGCAACTTTAATTATTCATCTGCCCTCAACAAACAAATCTCAAATATTAAGGACTGATATTGGATTTCAAATATTAATATTTATGGAGAAATAACATCTCAGGGCACTTTGTAAAGGTGTAAGGAAAAACTGAATGTGACATGGGTCCAGTATGTAAAAGGGAAAGCAAACTGCCCTGGACTCCTTTAAAAGGAGAGGTTAGATCTGGAGTTAGAAAGTCCAGTCCAGTTGTGTGGTTCATCGAGAGGTGATGAGCATGTAATCAGTGGCAGACTGCAAGAACCAGAATGGCCAGACAATTTTGTCTCATTGTACAATGAGATGGACCTTTGACCTCGCAGTTTACTTCATTAATATCTTGCACTTTATTTTTTTTTACCTGCACTGCACTTTTTCCGTAAGCTTTTACGATTTATTCTGCATGTTATTGTTTTACCTCATTCTACCTCAAAGCACCGTGTAGTGATTGGATCTGTATAAACGGTATGCAAAACAGGCTGTTCACCGTATCGTGGTACATGGGGACAATCATAAAACAACATTAATACCATCCGGTCCATCTCCTTTATCTACCTTCAGGCCTCTCACCTTCCCCAGCACCTCCTCCTTAACAACCACCACACTTACCTCTGCCCCGACTCTCCTTCAATTCGGGCACATTACTGGTGACTTCCACGGTGAAGACTGACACCAAGAACCTCGTCAGTTCCTTCACCATTTCTCTGTTACCCACTGTCATTTCCCAGTGATCCAACATCCACTCTTGCCTCTCTCTTTCCTTCTACATATCCAAAAAAAAAAATTAGATCCCCTCTCCTTAATATGCTCCTTCTTCCTTGGGATAATCTTTTTACACCATGGGCTAGTTTTCCCTCATATTTAATCTTCCCCCCAATACCATTCCATAGTTGTCTGTTGATTTTTAAAGGCTTCCTAATCTCCTGGCTCCCGTATGCCTTCTCCTTCACTTTTATACTATCCTAGACTTCCCTTGTCAGCCCATGAATGCCCCCTTCTCTCTTTAATATGCTTCTTCTTCCTTGGGATAAAATTCCACTGTCTCCCCTCAATTACTCCCAGAAACTCCCTCCTGTCTTTGCTGCTCCACTGTCTTCCCTGCTGGGGTCCCCTTCCAATCCACTTGGGCCAGCTCTTCCCTTATGCTCCCTTTACTCAGCTGTCATACAACCACATCCCATTTCAGCTTCTTCCGCTCAGACTCCAGGGCTTGGGATGGAAACACTCTGCTTTAAGTCCTCCGGTTTATTAAAAGGACAGCAGTATGAAGCTGGCCGTTCAAAAAACCACAGGGCTTCCAATCATTACTTCTGCTTGGAAAAATCACACAAGACACCATAAAGGGAAATACTCCAGGGGGGATTATTAATGGTGTCAGCAAAACTTAATTGAGATTTCTATCCAGCAATGATTAAATGGCTTAAAACCTAATTAATATTCTCTGCAATGCATTTATTTTGCAGTTCCTGGTTTCGTCAGGCATTTGAAAAGGGCTGCAGCTTTGCTGGGTACTTACATGAATGGAGCTTGAACATTAACTTCACAGTGTAGTGATACAGGTGGCTACAGTCTTGGATCACCTGAATGAGAGGAGCCAGTCGACACTGACCAGATGGTGTCTGTGATACTGCATACGAGGTATCCAGTGACCTGAATACTAAAAATAAACACGGAACAACAATGTTAAAATGAGTGCTTTGTTGCTACATTGCGTACTGGGGTCACAGGACGTAGGGGAACAGATTGGACTATAACCACATTAATTTTAAAAGGGCCATTAAATCAGAGAGGGAAATGAGAAACGAAAGTTGGTAAACAAACCTGGAAGCCCAGGTAGAGTTAATTCATAATCTTGCACAATCAGCTCCAGATAAAATGACTTCCTTCTATTTAACCATCTCTGGTTAGGTTTACATGGAAAAATACTTATGTGTATGATGTGAATAGAAATGGACCACTGTGCCATTGATTCTGCAAATCAGACAGCTTAGCAAACACCAGACACATTGCTGCAACACACTCAAAATGCTCCAGGAACTCAGCCGGCTAAGGATCTCGGCTCGAAACGTCGTCTGTTCACTCTTTTTCCGTGGATGCTGCCGGGCCAGCTGAGTTCCTCTAGCATTTTGTGAGAGCATCTGCTGACTTCTTCGTGCTTGTGAAACACATTGCTGTCCTCATTCCAGGTACTGCACGCCACAGTTAAGCTCGGGGCAAATTAAGCACAATTTGTAATTGTAATTCGCACCCCTGATCTGACTAGCAACCATGCACGGCCTTCAGCTTTCACCCATCATTCTCATATTCAGATTTAAATTCATCACACTGAAACACTGAAATCTGTCATTCCAATATTCCTTGCATTTTAAACAGCTGAAAAGCTTACAACAGGAAAATCCTCAATGAACCAGCAGCTCATACTGACAGGATATGACTTTTAAAACACAGGAGAGGAATTACTGAAGCGCTGGATCCAACCAAAAGGAAATGCTGCTCAAACTTGCAGATCAGGAAGCCAAAACAAGAGAAAAATCAGCAGATGCTGGAAATCTGAGCAACACACACAAAAATGCTGGAGGGACTCAGCAGGCCAGGCAGCATCTGTAGGGAAATTTTTTTCCCATAGAAGCTGCCTGGCCTGCTGAGTTCCTCCAGCATTTTGTGACAGCAGCAAGCCTGAAGTTTTTATCCCTTATTTAAGAAAATAATAAATAAAAAATAAGAAAATTCAGTTCTGGTCACCGAATTATAGGAAAGATGTCAACAAAACAGAGAGAGTACAGAGGAGATTTACTAGAATGTTACCTGGGTTTCAGCACTTAAGATAAAGAGAAAGGTTGAACAAGTTAGATCTTTATTCTTTGAAGCGTAGAAGGTTGAGTGGGGGCTTGATAGAGGTATTTAAAATTATGAGGGGGATAGATAGATTTGACGTGGATAGGCTTTTTCCATTGAGAGTAGGGGAGATTCAAACAAGAGGACATAAGTTGAGAGTTAAGGGGCAGAAGTTTAGGGGTAACACGAGGGGGAATTTCTTTACTCAGAGAGTGGTAGCTATGTGGAACGAGCTTCCAGTAGAAATGGTAAAGGCAGTTTCGATTTTGTCATTTAAAAAAATGGATAGGTATATGGACAGGAAAGGAATGGAGGATTATGGGCTGAGTGTAGGTCGGTGGGACTAGGTGCGAGTAAGCATTTGGTACGGACTAGAAGGGCCGAGATGGCCTGTTTCCATGCTGTAATTGTTATGTTATATGTTAAAAATTAACTGACCCTACGTTAAATTGGTACTTGGATAGCCCTTTAACATAATTACATCCTAAGGCATCTCATAGGAGCATAATCAAGAATTTCATAGCCAGCTAAAGTGCTGGGAAGTGGCTGAATGCTTGGTTAATTAGATGGTATGAAGAATTGACATGGAAGTAGGGAGAAGTGCAGACGTAGAGCGGTTTGAAAGCATTCTATGGAATAGGACATCTCACCTCCTGTGTACGTATGTGAGAATAAACAGGTTTTCACCATTGTGGTTAAATAATCTGCTGATGCCCTCTGTTAGACTCCACTGAGCAAGGAAATGAGTCAATACCAACACCCACAGAACTAGAGAGGAAGATCAGCAGACTTCAACCCTAAAAACATTTCCCTGCCAACATTTCCTCAAGCTCCGTCAAGATGTTGTATTTATTCCACTATTTATTTACAAATACAGCTGTTTCTATAGACTCGTACTCTTGTCAATGAACTAAAGCTCCTGACAATCTCATTCTTGTCTTCATTGGACCTACCTGGTTACATTTGCCGAAAGAAGTCCATGGTGTTGAACAGAAACCTTAATAACTACTACCTAGTGGCTGCAACACCTACCTTCAAAAGACCATAAGACCTAGGAGCAGAATTAGGCCATTCTGCCCATCAAGTCTGCTCCACCATTTCAGCATGGCTGATCCTGGATCCCACTCTACCGCATTACACCTGCCTTCTCGCCAAAACCCTTGATGCCCTGACCAATCAGGAAACTATCAATTTTCGCTTTAAATATACCCACGGTCTGGGCCTCCACAGGTGTCTGTAGCAGAGCATTCCACAGATTCACTACCCTCTGGCTAAAAAATATCCTTCTTACCTCATGAAGTGAGGTAATCTCTGGCAATCTCTACAAATCTCTGGTGAGACCGCACTTAGAGTATTGTGTTCAATTCTGGTCACCTCATTACAGGAAGGATGTGGAAGCTATGGAGAGGGTGCAGAGGAGATTTACCAGGATGTTGCCTGGTTTGGAGAACAAGTTATATGAAGCAAGGTTAGCAGAGCTGGGACTTTTCTCTTTGGAGCGTAGAAGAATGAGAGGGGACTTGATAGAGGTCTACAAGGTTATGAGAGGCATAGATAGGGTGGATAGTCAGTACCTGTTTCCCAGGGCACCAATAGCAAACACCAGAGGGCATATGTACAAAATTAAGGGAGGGAAGTTTAGGGGAGACATCAGGGGTAATTTTTTTTTTACACAGAGGGTTGTGAGTGCCTGGAATGACTTGCCAGGGATGGTGGTGGAGGCTAAAACATTAGGGGTATTTAAGAACCTCTTGGACAGGCACATGGATGAAAGAAAAATGGAGGGTTATGGGGTAGTGTGGGTTTAGTACTTTTTTTTAAAGGATTATATGGGTCAGCACAACATGGAGGGCTGAAGGGCCTGTACCGTGCTGTAGTGTTCTATGGTTCTGAGTGCTTCGAGCGGCTGGTCATGGTACGCACCAGCTCCAGCCTGCCAGACACTGCAATGTGCCTGCCACTAAAACAGGCCAATGGCCAACACCATCTCCCTATCCATACACTCATCTCTCGGACATCTGGACAGCGAAGATGCCTCTGTCAGACTACCATTTATTGACTACAGTTCTGCCTTCCATACCATGATTCCAAGCAAACTCATCACCGAGCTCCAGAACCTGGGAGTTAATGCCTCCCTCTGCAACTCGATCCTTGGATACTCTGATTAGTGCTCAACAATCAGTCAGGATCGGTAGCAACACCTCCGTCACGATTATTCTAAACACTGGTGCCCCACAAGGCTGTGTCCCCAGACCCCTTACTCTACTCCCTGTTTGCTGATGATCGCATGGCCAGATCTTCTTGAACTCTGTTTTTGCAGATGATACCACTGCACCGTACCACATATCAAATAACCATAAGTCAGAGTACAGGAAGGAGGTAAGAGAGCTTAGTGACATGGTGTCATGACTACAATGTCAGCAAGTGAGCAGGTCATTAGCTTCAGAAAGGGGGGAGGGGGTGCAGTGCACCGGCTCCCGACCACATCAATGGTGTTGAGGTTGGGACAGTAGAGAGTTTCAAATTCCTCGGTGTGAACATCACCAATAGCGTGTCCTGATCCAACCACCCTGATGTCACGGGCAGGAAAGCTCACCAACATCTCCACTTTATGAAGAGGTTAAAGAAATGTCTTATCTTCTCATCGGCTCTTAACAATGTTTATCGACACACCATAGATCTGTCTAGGTGCAAGCCAGCACGCAGTGGTAACTGCTCTGCGTGCAACTGCAAGAAAGTTGCAGAGAGGAGCCAGCCTCCTCTCCATGGACTCCCATCTATACGTCTTGCTGCCTCAGTAATGCAATGATCTAACCTGCCCTGGACGTCCTCTCTCCTTTCCCATCGGGCAGAAGATACAAAAGCCTGAAAGCACGTACCATGAGGCTCAAGGACAGCTTCTATCCTACTGTTATTAGAGTCCCAAATGGACCTCTTCTACCATAAGATGGACTGCTGGCCTCACAACCTACCTCGCTATGATCTTGCACTTTATTGTTTGTCTGCACTGCACTCTTTCAGTGGTTCTTACACTTTATTCCGCATTGTGATCGTTTTGCTTTATTCTAGCTCAGTGCACTGTGTAACGGTTTGATCCGAATGAATAGAATACAAGACAAGCTGTTCCATTAGACCATAAGATATAGGAGCGGAAGTAGGCCATTCAGCCCATCGAGTCTGCTCCGCCATTCAATCATGGGCTGATCCAATTCTTCCAGCCATCCCTACTCCCCTGCTTTCACTGCAAACCCTTTGATGCCCTGGCCAATCAAGGACCTATCTGTCTCTGTCTTAAATACAGCTGCTTCTGGCAACAAATTCCACAGATTTACCATCCCCTGACTGAAGTAATTTCTCCACATCTCTGTTCTAAATGGATGTCCTTCAGTCCTGAAATCGTGCCCTCTTGTCTTGGACTCTCCTGCCATGAGAAGTAACTTTGCATTATCTGATCTGTTCACTGTACTTCAAAACATGCGGCAGTCACAAACCAGGAGCAATAGCAATGGAAAACCTCTATTCAAACTGATTCAGCAACAGGATTCATCCCTGCCTTCAGTGAAGATAGCTTTGATATAAAAGTCTGTTTCAAAATGGACTCCTGATTAATAGACCATTAGAAAGTTAAAACTCGTGGGATTAATACAAACCAGGCTCCTGTGCTACATCATTTTTACAACTTGCACTTTTTTTTTGAAAAGTCCATACCTCCTGGCCAAGAGTATATTCTTACAAGCAGTTTCTAAAATCTAGCTCCCTTTTTATAGGTCACATAAGGTGCCAACAAATAAGTAGTGCAAACAAGGGCATATTTTAGCACATCTACAAGACATTCTAAATAAACTGACAGCCTTCACTGTTTAGAGAGAACAGCTGAGCCAACAAATGGCTCCACTGCAAACATTGATTAATTAAAATAGAGATTAACGTAAATGGATTAATCCTAACCAATGATAACTTCAGGGATTCCCGAGGCCAAGTTAGTCCACAATACAGAACTGCTTGGACTGCTGATCAGATTATATGTTGTGTCATAATGGAAAGTGGAATAGTGAGGGACAACAATTGTAATAAACATCTTCACAAGAAAATGCTTGTTGCAATAAGCTGTTGCTTAAAAAGTCTTTTCAGTGTATTTCCTAGATTACAATTATGCAATACATGTGGTGTATAGCAATCTTCTTTTGGGACATCTCTGCGCCATGCCACTGTGACCAGGTCCTGACAATTCGGTGTTACATAACGATGGCTACCTCCGTTGTCAATCACCTCATCACTCAACCAACATCACCACCTTTCTGCCCCCTCATTCACCCACTCCATCTCATTGCATCTCCTCCGCTGGCTATTTCTATCTGCACCCCGCCCCCACCTTACCTCCCTTACTTGGTTCCATGCCCTCCTTTCTCTGCTTTCAGATTCCAACATCTGCTGCCCTTTATTGCCTCCACCCATCTCCTAACAGCCTCTGCCACTATTTCCACTCTTCTCTGTTTTATATGCCCACCACCCTTTCCTGCCCATCGCTTGCCCACCCTTTCTCCGCACCTCTTTACATGGGCCACCTCCCCTCCACCTTTCACTACAGATGAAGCGTCTCAACCAAAAACCTCATCCATTTCCCTCCGTAGGTCCTGCTCTTTGCTGTTGCCCGAGATTCACAAATCTGCAGTCTCGTCGCTCTGTAATGTCAACTTGCCATATTCTCCGAACCAGCACGGCCCGACAGGGCCCTGCAGGTGCACCCGATCTTGCTGGAGCTTTCACTTTTTCACGCCCCATTCAGTAAGTACTTCTGCACTGCAACTTTCTGAAAGTCTTAAACTTAATACTGGGCTCAACTGGGCTTATCGGCATGGGTGGAATGCAACTGAGCGTCTCCCCTTGATTAGATAGTACAACATTAAGAAAGACCGAGGAACCACGGGGAAGGAGGGCGAATTCTTGTCAAAAGTCAGGTACAGAAGTCAGACTGCAGAGAGCTGGAAGAGTGGCTTGGAAAGGAGAAACAACTGCCTCCCTCCTCACCCCTCGTCACTGTTGAAGCTGAGGTACATTTTGGGAATTTATCTACTGAATAAGCAGGTCCCAGAGATGAAACTCCTCAGTTTCTGGGCTACAGATGCTAAATTTCGTTGCAGTAGTAATTGCCATGTTGTTCAGTAGGCGCATAGATCATTGGCTGCCAGCCTTCTGTGTCAAATTAATTGTCAATCGAGGTGAAAATCCAGCTGAACAGCTATGGGTAAATAAAGTGTTGCAAGTAATCAGTGTGCATTTACACCCCATGTAGGCAATAAACACAGCTGCCATTAATACCAAAAAGATCAATTACAAATTCTAAAATGAGAAGCAAATAAAAGTGAATATTCTGGAAATCTGAAATTAAAACAAACGAAGTGTTGAAAACAGTCAGTTAATACGTTCAGTTTTTATAATGTGAGTACTCCATTCTGGTCTGGACCACTGCAGATTCAAATAAACTTGTAAAAATAGCTTTAAGATATTCATAACATGAGAAAAGCTGCAGATGCTGGAACTCAAGAGCAATGCACACATTTCCACAGATGGTGCCTGACCTGCAGAGTTCCTCTACTATTTTGCATGTGTTGTTTCAGATATTCAGTTTAGATTGGCTTCAGTATTAGCAACAGAACTAAATGAGAATTAAAAATCTGACATTCCACTTCTCACTCACAAACCTTCAATATCCTGATGTTACAGCTCCTTCCCTGCATAAGGCTGAAAGCACAAAATGACTGTGCTTACATTGATACAAGTTTTTATTAAGCACGCTGATATGAATGTCTTTTCCTTTCTCTGGTGTAGTGGCATCAGCGCCGGACTTCAAAGGGTCCCCAGTTCGAATCCGGCCAGTTCCTTGCATGCTCTCCATCCGTGCTGGGTTGAGCGGCAAGCTAGCACCAACTCAGCCTAATAAAAAAGTCAAATGCTAAAGAAATGGCAACAAAAAAGTCGCCTAGTGCACCTCAAGTCGCAAACAGTAACAACACCCATTTGGAACTGGACAAACACAGGGCCCAAACTGGTCCCTTCCACAATGGATTTCAAGTGTACAAATTGGTGTAACACGTGACTTAAGAAACCACGAAAACAATTATCCGTGGCGGGGGATCAACTTGAAACCGGCAGGAACAACTGATGAAGGGTCCCGGCACGAAACGTCGACTGCTTACTATTTTCCGCAGACGCTGCCCGGCCTGCTGGGTTCCTCCAGCACTTTGCATGCATTGCTTGGATTTCCGGCATCTGAAGGTTTTCTCTTGTTTGTGATTGAAGAACCACTAATGAATGGCTCTAGTCCGGGAATTCAGCAGTAAAGCATAGAAATATTAGTATTGTTAAAAGAGGTCATAAGAAGCATTTGATTTGACAGCAGCACCAGAGATATTCAAATTACACCCAAGGGATTCACTTTGTGAAGAACTACTACACTGTTGTGTTTTAAGTGAGAGTTTACATTCCCATTTTATTGGTATCCTGTTTAAACATACCACCTTCCTACTAGTCACTGCATAATTCAGAGTCACATCAACTAGGTGTTGAGAGATCTCAATAGAACTGGGTTTTTTTTGGCTTTCACTTCTCATTTTGTCCACAATATTTCACTTAGAAAACGAGCTTACTTCCACACTGATAATCCTTCCTGGCTTTTAATAAAGTCTTCTGTGACAATAAAATTAATGCAATGGCTAAAATTGGGAACTGATGAACAAGGCTGCATTAGGCAAGTCAGTTCTCCTCCTGCTGAAATGAGCAAATATTATTTGAAAGCTTTCAGAATCAGAATCAGGTTTATTAACACTGACATATGTCCTGAAATTTGTCCCAACATTACCAAGAATCTGTGCAAGTAAATTAGAAACATAGAAAACCTACAGCACAAAACAGGCCCTTCAGCCCACAAAGCTGTGGCAAACATGTCCTTACCTTAGAACTACTTAGGCTTTACCCATAGCTCTCTATTATTCTAAGCTCCTTGCGGCCATCTTGGAGTCTCTTAAAAGACCCTATCGTATCCGCCTCCACCACCGTCGCCAGCAGCCCATTCCACGCACTCACCACTCTCTGCGTAAAAAACTTACCCCTGACATCTCCTCTGTACCTCCTTTCAGGCACCTTAAAACTGTACCCTCTCATGCTAGCCATTTCAGCCCTGGGAAAAAGCCTCCGACTATCCACACGATCAATGCCTCTCAATATCTTGTATACTTCTATCAGGTCACCTCTCATCCTCCGTCGCTGCAAGGAGAAAAGGCAGAGTTCACTCAACCTATTCTCATAAGGCATGCTCCCCAATCCAGGCAACATTCTTGTAAATCTCCTCTGCACCCTTTCTATGGCTTCCACATCCTTCCTGTTGTGAGGCGACCAGAATTGAGCACAGTACTCCAAGTGGGGTCTGACCAGGGTCCTATGGAGCTGCAACATTACCTCTTGGCTGTTAAACTCAATCCCATGATTGATGAAGGACAATACACCATACACCTTCTTAACTACACAGTCAACCTATATAGCAGCTTTGAGTGCCCTATGGACTCGGACCCCAAGACCCCTCTGATCCTCCACACTGCCAAGAGTCTTACCATTAATACTATATTCTGCCATCATATTTGACCTACCAAGATAAACTACTTCACACTTATCTGGGTTAAACTCCATCTGCCACTTCTCAGCCCAGTTTTGCACCCTATCAATGTCCTGCTGTAACCTCTGACATCCGTCCACATGATCCACAACACGCCCAACATTTGTGTCATCAGCAATCTTACTAACCCATCCCTCCACTTCCTCATCCAGGTCATTTATAAAAGTCACAAAGAGTAGGGTCCCAGAACAGATCCCTGAGGCAAACCACTGGTCACCAACCTCCATGCAGAATATGACCCGTCTACAACCACTCTTTGCCTTCCGTGGGCAAGCCAGTTCTGAATCCACAAAGCAATGTCCCCTTGGATCCCATGCCTCCTTACTTTCTCAATAAGCCTTGCATTGGGTACCTTATCAAATGCCTTGCTGAAATCCATATACACTACATCTACAGCTCTACCTTCATCAATGCATTTAGTCACATCCTCAAAATATTTCTAAGCAATTTGACAAAAAAGGACATTCAATTCAAGGAAGAGGGAACTATTTCTTTTGTCCTGTTGATCAATCAATAGAGAAGTATTTGCTGCATTAGTTCACATTGTGTACACAAAATAAAATAGTGGAACACCGAACCTTTTTCATAACATCAATGTACAGTAAGAAACCAACTGTGTCTTGTGCATTTAATATTTGAGTAACCTTCTATATATACATCTATTGGTTTATTAAGCATTCTTGTTCACTTAAATAACTCATCATGGGTTATCTGTAAGTTTTGTTCTTGCATCATCCACGTCATGTGGTAAGAGATGGTGGAGGAAAGTCCGGCAGGTTTTCTTCCCTTCCTATTTGAGAACACGCACTTGTGAATTCTTGTTAAACACAGAATCAATGCCAGGCAGTCATGGAGCTGTTGGCGAAAACTGCTCAGCTAAGTGATCTAGTGGTACACAAAACTGACTCGGGTACCCAAAGGCTGAGAGCACCCATCTACCCAACGAATTCCAGAAGTGAATTGTTCTCAGCACCACTGGGTGATGCCTCAAAGCTACTACAACCTGCCCTGTGCAATTGCTGTACTGACAGAACATTCAGGGAAAGTTTCGGATGACAAACACCTTCCACTTCATTCTGCACTATTTTAAAGTGGATAAACTTAGATTCATCTTTTCTCTCTGCCAATTGACTACAGAATACAACACTTAGCATGACACACACCTAAACCATAATAGATTCTAATTCGAACTTCCTGTGCTGTCCTTAATGTCAAACTCGACAAGTATATTTCAGCAATCTAAGGCACCCTCTGAAAGTGGCATTAGCTTCTTTCAAAATTGTCACTGTAGGAATTACAGAATAAATATAGGCTGCCAGAATTAAAGATCAGGAAAATCCAAATATATCTGGTAATGCAGACGCATTTAGAATCAAGATGTCCGTGGGATTAAAACACTGCAGAAGAGTGAAGGATTAATTTCACATTATAGAAAATAGATCCTTTAAAAACCTGGCGTTCTTGGAAAGGAACAGTGAGCACGTGGGTTGAGGTAGGACTAATTTATGATTAAACTGGCATTGAGTTCAGCCATGGCACAAACCCAAGATTATTTATCACTGCCACTTTGAAACAAAGTAACAATTCAAAATGTATCACAAAAGCAAAAATCAGAGGAGTGCAGGTTCTGAATAGAAGCAGTAAGAACGCTGAGCAAAAGCCGAGTCAAAAAGTTCCTGTTAATTGTCATTCAATCGTACAGGTATACAGCCAAAGGAAACATCGGCTGATCCTCTGGGCCAAGGTGCAAAACTCAGTACGCAGCGAGAGAAGGAGAGCTAAGATGAAGGAAGGAAAGTGACAGAGGGCCAGAAAATTTATTGGGGGGGGGGAGGGGTAAGGATTTTAGGGATAAACTTAACCACCAGACCTGTACATGAATTACACTCTGGCCTTGAGAGAATTTTTAATCTCCTTTTACACTAGCCCACTGGATTTTTAACATTTCCCCTAGTCACCCATCCAACGCAATAGCAAAGAAGTCCAGAATTACGAAATATCCATTAAAATGAGTCACATTTATTTTGAAAGAAACTTATTTTAACCTCAAAGTGCTGAGTGTGGTAATACAGAACAAGTGACATCACGCTAACCATTGACTGGCATGTTGTTACACAAACCACCCAATATTCCAGCCAGGGACTTAACCACTGTGTATAATCAGATGATTAAATACACCTTACCAGTCAGCCTCAATTTCTGCCCATTTATCTTAATGGTGCCCAAATTATACCTGATTTCGGGAACAATACTGCCACAAGGTAACATCTTGCATCCAAGTGAAAGTCCAGTAAATATTCTAACCAAAAGCAAGTTTCAAAGTTTATGTTTTCTACATACATTCATAAAAACAAGCCAGATGTGCATTTTGCTTGCTAAGTTACAAACACAAGTGGTTTTCTAATTCTCACACTTTCTGCCTGTGACTAGGAATCAGATTCACATGCTTCTATGAATGGTCTATAACTGAGAGCGAGAATTGAGACACGGGCTGCGAACACAAGCCACACATTGGGGCAAATTTTCAGCTTGCTACCAAGAAATAAAACAGTTGTTGAAAGATTGCACGGTAGGTAACATATTCTCAAGTAATAAGTATCAAGCAGGTTCTGTAAAGACAGCTGAACAACAATATCACTATAGGCTATAGCACCCCCACCTTCCCAAAAAAAAAGACAGGTAGAATTAGGGGAATAAATAGGTAAGCAAATTGCAAAAAGGTGCAAGAACTTTCCCAACAGTTGGTGGGGTTATTGGGTTGTTTAGTGCAAGGAATTCATAAAAACTTAAATGTGTCCAAGAGAGTTTAAAGCAGGGGTACAGGGGCTCCCAACTTGTGGTTCACGGACCTCTCGGTTAATGGTAGGTATCTATGGCATTAAAAAGGTTGGAGGTCCCTGGTTTAAGACAATATGTAGACAGCATTACTAGGTGCCCGGCATTACCTTAGGAAATTAAACTGAGCAGAAGGAAATCCTCTTTGGGAACAGTGATATTAATTATGAAAGCTTCAATGTTGTTATGGAAAGGAATGGGATTGGTCCTTCAGTTTAAGGCTCTCTACTGAAGCAAGTCTGATTGCAGTAGACTGAGAGGACAGTGAAGGTAGATTGAGAGCAGGCGCTCAGCTGGTTAAATTGACATCTTTCAGAAGAGTAGAGCAGTAAAGTGAAAGGCAAGGATAGTATGATTAGAGAAATTTGGTTACAAAGGATATTGAAGGTTTGGTCATGAAAAATAAGCAGCAGGAATAGGCAACTAAGATCAAGTGAGTCCCTTGAGGAATAAAGAAGAGGTTGGAGAGAATTTCAGAAGAGACCGAAAGAATGCCATGAAGTATCCTTAGCAAATAAGACAATATGAGGATTAGGATGTAGACACAGCCCTAAATGAATACATAATTTATACTAACTAGGGAGAAATAGGTGTAAGATAATGTTCAGGGAGGGGCATGTGGATGTTCTGGAACCACATCAGGATTGAGAAAGGGTAGGGGGTCGAATGTCATGGGTGGAGATACGAGTGCGCCTGATGGAGATTTCTGAATGTTTTTTAGCCACTGGTAAGATACCAGGAGACTGGAGGGTAGAAGTGCTGCTTCCTTAAGATGTGTGCATTTCTGGTCAACACACTTTCAGAAAGATGTGACTGTGCAGAGGAGAGTCGCTGGGATTGGAGAAGTTTAGCTGGGGGAAGATTGGATAGGCTGAGCTGGTTTACTGTGGGGCAAAGACGGCAGAGGAGTGACGGGATAGAGTTATGCAATATTATGAGAGTCAGGGTAGATATAGTCCGTGTCTTTTTCAAAAGTAAAAGGGCATAAGTTCAAGAAGAGAAGAACGAGTCCCTCACCAAGTGCCCTTGTGCAGCTGCTGAAGATGTGCTCCAGGGTCCCTCACAGGGTTAGTGTAGATCGGCAAATTTGTCAGGCTGGGTGGACTGGGTCCTTTTCAGAGTTGTAGAAATCTATAACACTATGACTTTAAACTTTCTCCTGTGGAAGTTGCGGCAAGGCAAGGATTAAGATAATGTCCAGGCAAGGATAGTTCACAGACAGTGAGCAGTCAATCCGGGGAAGACGGTCATTAACTATCCAGACAAATGGTGCAATAAAAAATGTATCCAAATGAAAAATAATTCTTACCAGATTCAGCAACCTTCAGTTCACAGTCCATATAGTCAAACATTTCCACCGTGAGCTGGAAGCTGTAACAAAAATAGTTGACTCTAATATTGAATCTTTAACAGAGCGAATTCAGAGATTCAGTAAGGTGTTTCTCTATGTCTAATTATTATTAACCAGTCTCTCAAATGAATTAATTGCACAGTGGTGCATGACGTAACCAACCCACCATTCCTCCTTCTCAATTTCCAGTTTGTGGTTTATTAAATTAATATCTGTACCGTGAAGAGAGAACAGCACTCTCTGAAGTATAATGGTTTGTATCAATAAACGAAGACATGCAGAAATCACAATAATCATCTAACACTGCCCAACACTGACAGCCAAGTGCACCATTGCCCCTTCATACATTAAGGCAGGCGTTCCCAACCTTTTTTATGCCATGGACCAATATCATTAAGCCAAGAGGTCTGTGGACCCCAGGTTGGGAACCCCTGCTTTAAGGGAAACAAACACAATACATACATACCAGTCTGGAAAACTTTCAACATCACACACATAAACAATTACTTGCAACAAAATACTTGGCTTCTCCTACAATGCACTTATCTAAAAGGAATATATTTGTTGAGCTTTCAGTTGAGAAGAATGGCAAGATATCAACAATCACAACATGATGGACCAGTCCTAAACGTCTTTGGAGATTCCAAAATGCAACAACCTCCACCAATCATACAGCACATGCTGTGCAAAGCCAATTCCACTCTTCTAGGGGTAGAAATGCAGACATTAATAAAGATCATTTTTGGGAATATATTTTAAAATAAGACTTTGTTAAAGCAAATTTATTGGTCATTGCCCTCTCTGCAGAAACTTGGCAGTTCTGGAGGTGCACCACATGTGTCAAACTTGTCTTGTCATTTCCCCATGGCGGGAAATAGTCCATTCTTTCTCCAGATATGCAATTATGATTCCAGAGGAAACAACAGTGCCAGTAACATTATACTGTCTTACATAAATATGCACCTTGAACTTTACGTCAACCTGTCAATCTTCAAGCCATGCCACTCAGGGAGTAGTGCTAATTATTTTTGTGACACTATGTGCTGGTTCATAACTATATTTACTGTGTGTTACTATATGTACTGTGTTTTGTGTTTTGCATCTTGGCCGCAGAGAACACTGTTACACTTAGCTGTACACATGTGTACAGTTGAATGGCAATAAACTTGAACAACCCACCCACACTGTTAATTTTAAATCCATGACCTTTTCCCCTCCCCAAACCCAGACCCCATCAATACGAGGCAAGAGGGCCAAGGCATCCCTATTCTGAGACCCCTATTCAAAAAACAAATACTTTACTGACATAACGCAAGAACTATTCTTCTCTATAATAGTAGAGGTACCAGAATCTTTGCTAGCGTCAGATAATCATGGCAGCAAAGTTAACATGTTTAGAAATCTAACCAATTTAACAAATTTAGAATCTGAATGAATTCACTATATTAAAATAAGTTCAATATCAAAATGCAAACTAATAAAAAGTCACAATAAATTGATTTAAATCTACCAGAGTTTATGCTTGTTAGAAGTACCTGTTAAGCTGATGGATGCCACAGATACGTATCTGAACCAACTTTGCTCTGAATGATGCATGAACAAAACTTGGTACTATTTTACTTTTTAACTCAGAATAGTTTCTAGCCAATCAGCAAAGTTTTTAATGCAGGATATGGGATCACTTTTCTATTGTCGTCCACTCAATAGCAGCTTCACAGTCCCACACGTTTGTGCATGCACGATGCGAGGAGAGCAGGGAGCCATGCCTGTTTCCTCCACTCTGTGATACCGACACAGGGTCTGTATTGTTCCACCGACACCTGCTGTCAATGTGAAGGCACTTTTGCCACAGAAGAGACAAGGAGCACTGTGTGTGAATGAAATGTTGCATGAAACAAATGTAAAACTAATCACCCAGTTACCCATTAAGCACAATTTGCAGTAGCTATGAGGTATGGTAATCAATAATGACTAAGAGATTTAATACTGTGCTCTTTCACCCTCAGAAAAACAATATTAACATTTACAAATTTAATGCCAAATGCATTAATATTCAGGTAACTGCAGTATTTGAGAAAAAAATCTACCGAACGGTTTGTTTACATTGTCAAGATCAGCCCAAAAAGAATGTAGATTAAAGGGTGCCTTTTGACCTACAAACTATAATCGTCCAATGATGGTTCAATTAGGAGACTACCATTTAGGTTTTAACCTAAACGCAAGAATAAAATTCAGAGCAACACACACAAAATGCTGGAGGAACTCAGCAGGTCGGGCAGCATCCATGGAGAAAAGCACAGTTGACGTCATCCTGCCGAAGGGTCTCAGCCCAAAACGTTGACTGTACTTTTTTCCATAGATGCTGCCTGGCCTGCTGAGTTCCTCCAGCATTTTGTGTGTGTTGCTCGGATTTCCAGCATCGGCAGATTTTCTCTTGTTTGTAATAAAATTCAGAGTTTCTGGCTGTAGTGGATCTCTGAAAGCCATGGTCTTTTTACAGTGCTTCTTGTAGAAAATGACATCTCGCCGTGGCAACATTCCAGTAATGTGAAACCATCTTTTTGTCTACAGTGACAAGGTCCGAATAAGCTATGATGGCCCTGAAGTCAGAGTGCAGGTATGATGTAAGAGCAAATATTATTACATAAAACACACAAAGTTAGTGGGATAAGTTGTCACTGAGAAAATGGCATCCAGTACCGTAAGCTTTTTACAACTCACCTCCAAAAAGAGAATAATGCTCTAAAGAAGTACAAGAAGAATGGCAAGATCAATCACAAAACACAAACACCAGAGGGAATATTTTCCAGTGGTTGTGGAAGGGTAAAAGAGTTTCTTAACTTTAGGCATGCACTGACTTCTTCTACGCTATGGAGCTTAACAGGGACGCCAGCTTTTTACACAGAGATGGAAACAGCAGCCATTTTCACTCTTGTCCCTCTACCTAAATGTATCTGGCGTTCAAGCCACCTCGAAGTGGATGAAAGGTGCACTCAAATGGAGTGAAGAATCAACAGCGCAAGGAGACTGAATTTCAATGTGTGAACAGTACTTTTAGAAACCTTACACAAACTGTGACCTTGCACCATCCAAACCACAGCAAAAATACTAAACTGAAGTTGGCCTTCTCAAGTGGGAATTTATGGTCCCTGTGTTTCAGCCAATATATCATCTCAGCCCTCTCATCTGTTGTCATGGTACAGGTGGTTATCAAATGACCCAATGGCACCACTTTGAGAGAACCATAATGTTCTATGACAAGTCCAAGATTAGAAGATATTTAAGTATTTTGAAGAGAGTCTGAAATTTGAATAATATTGGCTTTTTCTGCTAAAATGAATATGCTTCATGAACATCCCCACATAAGTAGAATACTTAGCGCTCTCATAATAGTTTCTTCTAAAGAAAAATAGCTGGACAAGCACTAAGTTGGACAGGCTTGGATACAGTGCAAACCGGAAGAGCACTACACTAGAATGGAAGAGTTACTCCAAACAGCTCTTCCACATTCCCCAGAGATCATTTATAGAGCAGCAGTATTGGCAATTTGTTCCTCTTGTTCAGATGTTCCATGGGCCTAAACATCCGACAGGCAGAGAAGTCAAGTCTACATTTAGGTAAACAGTTTGCTTTTAAGAATAATGAGCACACTATTTCAAGGTCAGGATTTATAAATTATAAATCGCCAGAGATGTGCGCACAGTCCATTACTGAAACTACTTAGAGATTTCAACCACTTAATTCAATTTATGAATTCGTAAAATAAATTAACTAGGTTGAGGATAAAAATATAACAACTCAGTCAAACTGGAAATTAATAAAAGCACGCACTCCATCTTCACCAGATGTACATGGCCGAGGAGTCTCCTCTGAAATGTAAGAGGATATTGGGATTTGATTGAAAACCTTAGGGGACCAAGTTCCCGGTGAATACTTCTTTCACTATGAAACTCTCAGGATGTGGGCCGTGCAAACATGGTCAGTATTTGTTACTTATCTCTAACTACCCTTGAGCAGTGAGTAAGTTATTAACACAGTGAATCAATTCCTCATAGTTATTGGACAGGTGGGTCTAGAATTTTGGCCCAGTGATAATCGAGTAAGTGACACGTTAGTCTTAAGTCTGGATAATGCAATATCGTTCTTTAATAAATGCAATATCGTTCTATGTCATGTTGGTGCACAAGTCAGTGGTGTGCTCCCATGTGCCTGCCGCCTTTGTGCTTCTCGGTGGTTGGGGCCGTAGGATTCGGAGGCGCTGGCAGAGTGGCCTGGGCTATTAGCTGCAACACATTTTGTAGATGCCCCTGATGCGGTCAGACTGTGCTGGAGGTGGGGAGAATGAGTGAGTATTCTGGGTGGCAGGTGGATGCGTTGTCAAGGTTAAGTTCTGGGGTAGTACTCGTCCATTCCATCATGATGATGGGATGTTCCTTGTAGAGAGTGGAAAAGCACTGGTGTGTCAGGAGGAGAGACACTCAGCACAGGGCACACAGCCTCTGGTAGGTCCCTGAAGCCAGCACAAGTATGTGGCTGGTCAAGTGCAGCTTCTGGTCAGTAGGGATCAGCAGGACATTGCTGGTAATACTATTGAAGTCTAGACTGGGTGATTGGTCGGTCTCCTGTTGGAGGCACTTTTCAACGTGTGGCAGAACATTGTCTAGGTCTTGCAGCACGCAGACATGAGCTGCTTTCTGAGGAACCGTGAATAGCGTTGAATATTGCACAATCAGAACGTCTTAGTCCTCCTGATGGATCGTGGGCCACTGTTGCAGCAGCTGAAGTAGATCTAAGACACTGCCCAGAGGAGCTCCTGGAGCGACACCCTGGACCTGGGATGACTGATCAACAATCGCCACACAACCACCCTCCAAAGGTACAACTCCAACACCTCCGACCACAGATCAGCGCAAAGCAAAAAGTGTGCTACCGTGGCTCAGTATTGATCGGACTTACATGTTATTTACATCCGTGCCAGAAGCTTTATCCAGAGCTTCATCAGTCACTTCCAGATTTGGTGGAAACTCGGAATGCTGCGCAAAACATTAACAGCAAAGTGATGAGAAAGTAACCTTGTGTAGGAGTTGAAGTACATTCCAGAGAGCCTCTTTCTCATCTACTTAGATAACATTCTAAACATGTCCCTCCCATCATGAATCAAATCTAAAAATAATGGGAGAGAAATATGTTGCGTACTGGAAGGCAATTACAGCCTCCTTGACGTACAATGGGATTTGGATGTCCTTCTATATTAATCAGCAGTTAAGGAGGGAAACAGCACTCTGGCCTTCATTGTAAGAGGTTTTGATTATAGGAGCAAGGATGGCTTACAGCAAGACCCCACAAGGAGCACGTGCACAATTTTGGTCTTCTTGCCCAAGGAGATATACTGATTCCTGGGACGGTGGGATTACTGAACGAGGAGAGACTAGATTAACCCACTGTTCAGAGACTTTATTGAAATGTAACAGGTTCAACAGGCTGACAGCTGGGAGGGTGTTTCTGTTGGCTTAAGGACCTAGAACCGGGAATCACAGTCCCAGGACATAGGGCAGGGGTACCCAAACTTTTTGATGCCATGGACCAATACCATTAAGCAAGAGGTCCGTAGACCCCAGGTTGGGAATCCCTGAATTAGGGTAAAACATTTGGGACTGAGAAGAGGAGAAATTTCTTCACAGTGAGGGTGGTGATTTCTCCGCTAGAGGGGACACATTTGTTGAATATATCTAAGCAGGAGATAGACAATTTTCAGTGACGTGAAGTGAATTAAGAGTGGCAATGTGGTATTGAGAAAGGTAATCAGGCCTGTTTATACTAAAGAGAGGTATGGCTTACTTCTGAATGGCTACTATTTTTCTTAATCCTTGGAGGATAAATATTTGTCGCTAAATGCTTAAATAGCTTTATACAGTTGCTCAAAAAATAGCCTTTATTTCCGTTGGTAATCAGTACTTGGGGGCACTGAGCGTGTGTGCAAATGGTGGATCGGCATTTTGCTTGCAGTGAAGCAGCAACACTGAATAAATCACTAAACTCCAGCCTGTGGACTGCGGCCAACAATCCTCATCTGGAGAAGACACTCGCTGCTTTCCAACAGCCACACATCCAGTGACCTTTAGCAAAGCTTTGGAAATAACCTTCCGCGTGAAAGGTCGCAATCACTGACAACCCGTCGCTGCAGTTGCAGCTAATCGGCCAATTTCTTTTGAAGCTGTATTAAAACGATTTCATGTAAACACACAAAAATATCGACATCTGAAGTACATGATTTTTAAATGTTTTTATACTAATAGAAGCCTAATCCTAGTTCAGCTGCAGCAAGTGAAAAACATCTCGGGTCGAAGAAACACTTGAGATACAGTGTTGTGAGGGAGACGTACCTTTTTATGAAAATCGATCTTGGTGCTGAGCAGTTTGACGTAGACACTGGCCAGCTGTCCATACCGATCATGCATATGGCCCTATAAAACGTTCAAATAAAACATTACTACTAAATGAAAAAGTTGAATTCTCATTGAAATAGACTCATTTGTTTGGAAAATGGAGTTTTTAAATCATTCTGTGGTGCACTGAACAAGCGACATACAAAGGGGGAAGATAGGCGGTAAATCATTATAGCAGCCGGCAACTGCCTCGTCGTGATGCACTGACTTTAGTGGAGTAGTCAGACTTACAGAAATCTCACAACAAACACACAGAAGAGATGGGGCACAGGAGGGTGAGCAAGGCTGTGCTGTTCTCCTCCATGTCTGGACAGTCGGCACTTGCTGTTGCAAATGGCCTCATCGAGGAACCTGCGGGGTGCAACATCTTACATGATACAGAGATAATCTGACCTCTGGACAACCGCATCCAGCAGAGGCATGAGAACAAAACACATGAAATGTAGCAAAGAGCACCTTTTAGCTTCCAGTCCTCTCCCAATTTCCTGCCTGTTCGATCTATGTTTTAGTGTGAATGAAAAAGTGCAAGTCACAGGCTGCAATTGTAGAATCCAGCGATTAGCACTCACTGAAACAAATGCTGACTGTGGAACAGTATCACTGGAAGCGAGTGACATGTTAGAAAAAATGCCAGGCAGGCCGAGCTGAGTCATGCTTGAAGTGTCTTAAGCCAATTAACTAACTTGGGACAATGGACAGCATTAAAAAGTTGTTAATATTATGTTTCAATATTTCTAATGACTTGCACTCTATGCAATACAGAACTTAAGCTGGTGGATAGAGCAGATCAGGTACAAGGACAAACAATCCTCTCTGCTATTATAGATTTATAACCACATAACATGCAAGTGGGTACATCAAGTAATGCCTCTCTTTCAAAATAACTGAATGAATTTATTCACAAACGTAATTCACCGAATCTAGCACAGACGGACACTTAAAACCAATTCATCCCCAGGAGCCTGGAGGCAGATTTCATATTTATCGGAACCATCTTATATGACTTGTTAAAGAAACTGAGATGAAACCATGAAATTGGAACTTCTATTCTGTGTTTGCTGAGGAGTTAAAGCTTAGCAAAATCATAAGCTGGAGCTGTAGCAGGGAATGCCGGAAGTACTCAGCTCGAGCAGGAGCTGCCCGAGGAGAAGCTGAGCCAGCAGGACAAGTGAGAAAGCTAGCAGTAGAGGAGACCAAAGAGAGAGAGTGAGATAGAGGGTTAAAGTAAGAGGTCTGTGGCCTCCTCCCCTGTTCTAACTCTTGCCTATTGAGATCTTAATGGAGAACCTCCTGTCTTCCATACGCACCCCTCAAATTTAAGTTCAAGGATCCGTCTTTCTTGTTCTCTCTCCACAGCTCCGTCGCATTTCGATACCTTTCTTATCTTTAAGTGTTTTGCCTCTGTAACCTTGACGCCTTTAGGCAGCGCCCTATCTTAGGCATTTCCTCTGATCTTCCCAGTCACCACCACATTACTGCCTTTCCCAAAGTCAAAGTAAATCTATTATCAAAGTAAATATACATATGTCACTATGTACTACCCTGAGATTCATTTTATTGCGGGCATTCCCAATAAATACAAAGAGGCACCATAGAATCAATGAAGAATTACACACAACAAAGATGAACAACCCAGGTGAAGACAACAGCACAAACACAAAAAAGAAAAAAAAGCAGACAAACAAACAATAAATAAATATTGAGAAGATGGATTACCAAGTTCTTGAAAGCTAGTCCATACGTTATAGAATCAATCCATTGTTGGGGTGAGTGAAGTTATCCCCTCTGGTTCAAGAGCCAGATGGTTGAGGGGTAATAACTGTTACTGGATCTGGTGGTATGGGACCTTCCTGACGGCTGCAGCGGGAAGAGAGCATGGCCTGGATGTTTGGGGAAGAGGGGGGCTCGATGATGATGGACACTGCTTTGCTGTGACAGCACTTCTTGTAGATGTGCTCCATGGTGGGGGGGGGGGGGGTTTCACCTGTCATAGACTGGGCCGTTTCCACTTCTTTTGTAATTCTCTGTTTAAGGACATTGGTGTTGCCGTACCAGTCAGTATACTCCCCACCCCCCCCCCATGTATAGAAGTTTGTCAAAGTTTTAAATGACATACTGAGTCTTCACAAACTAAGATGGCACCTGTGTACAACACTCCTTCGATCGACATCTTCTGGATAGATCATCAAACCATATATTTCTCTTCATTTTTGTCTTTTGCACTTGTTTTTTGTTCTTGAATGTGATTCTGGGACTGCTGGAGCCTGTGATTTGCAGTTTGGAGATCGTTTGGGGTTTTCAGCACTCTGCCGTCTCTGAGAGGCAGAGGCAGCCTGCAGGAACTTCATGGCAAGAAGGCTGCTGGACGAGGCTGACATTCCGTCCCATTTCGCTGATTAAGGCTTCCATT
Source organism: Hemitrygon akajei (assembly GCF_048418815.1). Taxonomy (NCBI): domain Eukaryota; kingdom Metazoa; phylum Chordata; class Chondrichthyes; order Myliobatiformes; family Dasyatidae; genus Hemitrygon; species Hemitrygon akajei. Next base: position 18,717,284 of record NC_133137.1, read on the forward strand.
GTTCACCAATTAAAGCAACGAGGGAGATTGAAACTTCAAGGTGAATGTGGAAGGTCAGAGCTGGCTGCCTGCCTTTTAATCGCTGGGGGATTTGCTCTGCTACCAGAGAGAGGAGACTGCCTTTTTATCACTCAAACACGAGGAAATCTGCAGATGCTGTATATTCAAGGAACACACACAAAATGCTGGTGGAACGCAGCAGGCCAGGCAACATCTGTAGGAAAAAGTACAGTCGACATTTCGGGCTGAGACCCTTCGTCAGGACTAACTGAAAGAAGAGATAGTAAGAGATTTGAAAGTGGGAGGAGAACGGGGAGATCTGAAATGATAGGAGAAGACCGGAGGGGGAGGGATGAAGCTAAGAGCTGGAAAGGTGATTGACAAAAGTGATACAGAGCTGGAGAAGGGAGAGGATCATGGGACGGGAGGCCTGGGGAGAAAGAAAAGGGGAGGGGAGCACCAGAGGGAAATGGAGAGCAGGCAAGGAGTGATAGTGAGAGGGACAGAGAGGGAAAAAAGAGAAAAAGGGAATGAATGAATAAATAAGGGATGGGGTAAGAAGGGGAGGGGGGTATTAACAGAAGTTGGAAAAATCAATCATATCTCCATCTGTGTGTGTTGCCTTTTTATCACTGGTGGGATCGCTCACTGCCAGAGAGGGTCAGACTGGCTGCTGTGCCTGGAGAACGTTACCCAGGTTTTCTGCATTTTTGATAATGAACTTGAACTATGACTTTTTCTCAGTCTTATATTTTTTTATATTCTGTGTTTTTCACTCGATCTTTCTCGTTTTTTGTGTGGAGGGGAGGGGGATTTGGGGATCAAGGTGCCTGTTCCACTTTTGTTATGTTTTTTGTGTGGGGACGAGGGATCTAGGGGCTGATGATCGTGCTGCAATTCTTTTCTTTCTTGGCTTCATGGCTATCTTGAGAAGAAAAATTTCAGAGTTGCATACTTTGATAATGATTGAACCTTTGAAAGCAGAGGCACAAACGTGCCTTCTTTGTAATGGCACTTGCGTGCTGAAACCAGGACCGATCCTCTGAAATGCTGAGGAATTTAAACTTGCTGACCCTCTCCATCTCTGATCCCCTGGTGGACTGGCTCATGGACTTCCTGTTTCCTCCTCCTGTACTCAATAATCAGCTCCTTGGTCTTGCTGACATTGGGTGAGAGGTTGTTGTTGTGGTACCACTCAGCCACATTTTCAGTCTCCTTCCTACGTGCTGATTCATCACCACCTTCGATTCGGCCTACTGCAGTGACGTCATCAGTAAACTTAAATAAGGCATTGGAGCCAAGTTTAGCCTCACAGTCATAAGGATAAAGTGAGTAGAGCAGTGGGCTAAGCACACAGCTGTGCATCTGTGGACGACTGTGGAGATGTTGTTGCCAATTTGAACTCACTGGGGTCTACCAGCGAGGAAATTAACGATCCAGTTACACAAGGAAGTACTGAGGTCTAGGTCTTGGAGCTTATTGATTAGTTCTGAGGGGATAATAGCATTGAATACTGAGCTGTAGTCACTGAAGAGCATGATCACTGTCCAGGTGTCCCAGGGTTGAACAAAGAGCCCATTAAATTGCATCTGCTGTTGACCTATTGTGCTGCTATTCAAATTGGAGCAGATCTGCGTCACTTCTCAGGCAGGAGCTGATATGCTTCATCACAGTGGATGTAAGTGTTACTGGGCGATAGTCATTGAGGCAGGTTACCGTGTTCTTCTCGGGCACCAGTATAATTGAAGCCAGCTTGAAGCAAGTGGGTACTTTTTGAGACTTCTTGAGTGTTCACAATGGGACAAGGCTTAGATGAGGCCTTGGAAGTGGCTATGAAATGAATAAATTGTATATTTTTCTTCAACTTTGCACTTAAAGTTAAGTAAAATGATTTCACTCAAAAACCACATTGTGTCTCGATTGGAAATTAATCTCAAGGTAGTATATGGTAACATATACACACAGTACTTTGATAATAAATTTATAATTTTTGATAATAAATTACTTCCTTTCATATTTAATTTATAATATGTAAAACTTATAAATTCAATCAACAGTTTAACCTAAGCATCCACATCTAGAATCTCATTTCTACTTTTAATATCGACCCAAGGCCAAACAAAACAACTCCCAAATTCTGCAAAGGTTTAGAGTTTTCATCCATAAGATGATCGGATAATGCTTGCAATCATAAAAATGAACAGAGCAAGTTTGAGTAAACGGAACTCGTTAAGTCAGATCCAGCTTTCTGAATTACCTCATGCTTAGCTGAGTCATATCGGACAAGGTGGTTATGACTCATTTGCTGACCTAGAAGGATTGCTTGGCTGCTTAACCCCGGGTTGGGACGTCACTCTACACAATCAGGACAGCGCAGCAACACCCCTGCTTTCTGCCGTGGCTGAAGAGAGCTGGGCTATGCACATCGATCCTCACCTCAGCCTGCAGGTGTGCAGTAGAGAGCTCCCTGAAGCTGCGTCACTGTACGGTACAGAAACCGCACTGCGGCACACAGCCAGTCAAAACTGTCCAACGCATCACCGGGACCAGCCTATCTGCCTTCAAGAACAAATACAGAAAGGCGCCCGAAAAGGGCCAGGAACATCAAGAAGGATCCCACCCACCCTCCTCATGATCTGTATGTCCCACTCCCATCAGGGAGGAGGCTACATAGCACCCACACCAGGACCACCAGACTCAAAAATAGTTACCTGCCCCAAGCAGCAGGGCTGATCAACATCTCCACCCACTAACCCACTCCTCCACAACCCCAACCACCACTACTTTATCATTTCCTGTCAGTCACCTCATCTATTTATATTTATTGTGCTTTTAATGAGTTTTCCTTGTGCTGCAGTGGATCAGAAGTAACAATTATTTTGTTCTCCTTTACAGTTGTGTACTGGAAATGACATTAAACAATCTTAAATCATTGGAGGTGTTGGATTGACCTCAGCTACTGAACACTATGGAGATCGAGAAGGAATATTATACCAGGATTCCTGCTGAAAATGTACGAGGCTGCACTGAGGATCCGTCTTGTAATCCTAGAGCTGACTGTACGGCCAGCATTCAACATCAAATCATGCAAAATGGTTAGATAATTAGCCAAAGTGACCCGAGATCTTCAGTTAGTTCCTGGAGATTTCTAATAGAAAGGGCTTATGATAAAAGTCTTTGCATCCAGACTGTCAACCACTTTCATTGGTCAGAGAGTTTAGAACTAAACGTAACAATCTCAGGATACAAGGTCTGTCAAGGTGATGTCGGAAAAAGAATTTCTTCGCTCAGCTGCATTTTCTTTTCACACAGAGGGCTTTGGATTTGAATTTTCTTTTCTGAGGCTATTCATGCCTATTTTGTTGCTCCCCTTTGCGCCTTGCGGTGCATCGGGCGGCAACCTAGTCATTTCTTTAGTGTTTGTCTGTTTTTCACGAGCCCGAGTTGCTAGCTCAACTCCGCAAGGAGCTGGTCAGATTCGAACCCGGGAACACTCGCCTCGCAGTCTGGTGCAGATGCCACTACATCAACCAGCCAGCAATTCATGTCTGAGGTCAACATATTCTTTTCTAGACACTAAGTGAAGCAGGGGATGGAAAGAAAGAGCCAGAAAAGTCAAGCTGAAGTAGAAGGTAATACATAATCTTATTGAATGTTGCATCAAGCTCAACTAATGGAAAAAAAAGGATGTAAAACTGGTCAGTTAATGACCACACACTCCTCCCAATGTAAACTGTTTATGTAAGCCGGTCAGACAATAATTTAAAAACTCCTTCCTCCCAATGGAATGCACCCGTCATCTTGTTAGTTATACTTTCAACCCAGTAGTACCACGGAGAGCTAAACTTCTGGTGAAGAATACTTTACATGGGCAGCTTCCTTATAAAAAGCACACAAAAAAATCTATAATAAAAACAGAAAAGAAAAGACGGCATATACCACTTCAGAAGGCCGACGGAGTAATACTTGAGCAGCCCAGTCCGCTCAACTAAACATTTTTCATTGAAAACCTGCATTTTGTCTCGACCTCAGGTTTACTTCTACAGGGACCAACTATTAAAAATCCTCCCCCACCCCTCCACAATTAAAACTTACCACCACATTTTATAAACACTGCATGCCAAAATTTTTCATTAGAGATGATTTTTGTTGCAGATAGAAAAACTCAACAGAAAATACATTGATGTTGCTCAATTTTTAAAAAAATTATTATTAGAATATCATAAATTTCAAGATCCAACATACCCATAAATTTCCCATTTCACAGATGTTACTTTTATGCCTGGTGAAGTCCTGAAGAACCTGGAAATAAACAAAAACTGATTTTTGTGGTAATACTCTTTTTAATAGAAAAATGGAACCAACAAGATTACTAAATAAGACAAACATCATGAAAAAATGATCAATATTGATGTATTTAGAGGGATGAATCCTACACCCACACACACGAATGTTCAATACTCCACAGGGGACAAATATTCCATTCCTAAACTCAAGAAGTGCTGCAGATGCTGGAAATCCAAAGTAACGCACACAAAATGCTGGAGGAACTCAGCAGGCCAGGTAGCACCGATGGAAAAGAGTAAACAGTCAACATTTCACGCCAAGACTATTTCTCAGTCCTGATGAAAGGTCTCGGCCCGAAACATCGACTGTACTTTTCTCCACAGATGCTGCCTGGCCTGCTGAGATCCTGCAGCATTTGGTGTCTACTCCATTCCTAATGAGCCAAACAGTATTTATAATTCAGTTTTTAACGTGTGGTAAATCCCACTGGCTTTCAAAAAAAATCAAAGTGTGCAATTCTGGATAAACTGTAAATATTAGCAGTGTTGGTTATGGCAAATACATGTGCAGGTCTCTCAGTGCAAATATTCTGATGGAAAGTTCCTGACCTGAAACATTAACTCTGCTTCCCTCTGTAAAGATTCCGCCTCACCTGACGATGATTTTCAGACATTCATTTCTTTAATGATACTCCCCATGCTCTACAAGAAATGCCTCCAATGCACACGAAACACAAAACTAAACAAACTAGACAGAGGGACTTCGATATTAAGCAAGATCCACTGCTGCCTTACGTAGAACTTCTGAAAGCTGACATGGCAAGCTCCTCCTGAATGGAGAGGGTTGTATAACTTTGAAATTTTTTACGATCAAGGGCTCAGTCATTGATAATATTCTAGGCTGAGACGTATTTTATGGTTGCAAAATATGCATTTTATAAGGTTGTGTTTGCAACTACCAGTTACTCATGCAGCAATTACCGTATGAACGAATAAAAACAATAATTTAAAGTAGGAAGGATTTATATTGTAGGCTTATAAATTAATTGCAGTTTACATATTAGTAGGTATAACACCTTCAATGGCAAACCATTATGGACAAAGTGTCTGTTCTCATTCTAAACGTGTACAAACTCAATGGACTAAAAAAAAATTGTATTAAATTTAATAAACAAAAATAGAATTCGGTTCAGCTTTCTTAATTGATTCTTTAGTTGGGTAGGGCGATCTTGTGCTGACCAATTATTGAATACTTAGGGAACTTCAGGATATGAAGTTCTAGAAACAAAGTCATCAATTGGTGGAGCGACTTTAGGGGCCTTATGTACTTGTGTTATTGAAGGACTGTTATGTCCAGCCCTTGGGCGAGATGATAAACCAAGGCCCCTTTATTTTCAGTACTGCTTCAATGAAAAGCAGAGATTATTTATAAGCTTTTTAGGAAATATTCCTCTTTCATTCAACATCACAAAGATGATTGGGTCATTACCACTAAGCCTGCTAGGTGATGATTCCAGTTATTACAGCAGAGACTTTAAACTCTATGGAGCAATTTTTAAGAGCCACATTCAAAATGCATTATACACAAATATAAATTAATCGCATAGATTTAAGCTTTCTTTTATTATAGTCTCCTGAAGCAGCAGAGAAAAAAAAACTTACATTTGGATGTCCATCTCTCAAAACTTTGTGTAGAACATGGCAGAACTTCCAGCTCATGATGGAACTGCTAGATAATGGAAGACCAATGGCATAGGACCAGAAGGTAAATGCTCCCTTCTCATGGTGAGTTCCCAATATAATTCATTCAGCAGGAGTCAAGGAAATTCACAAATGGCTGAGTTAACTATGACCCTGCTCAGTCATTTACAAATAATATTCTGCCCATCCATAATGCAAGTTCCTGATCACAGGCACAATCACAAATCCTGTTTTCATTTACAGGGATTTTGGCAACATGGCATTTTCATTCCAATTACTCATCAGTTATTTTCAGCAGCTTAAGGTAGAATTAATTCTTCATGTAAGAGACATATTCAGGACCGTTCTAGTTTAAGCAAACACTACCATGTTAATTTGCATGTTAAAAGAATCTGCTCTTTGAAATTGGATGCAACCCAGCTCATCATATTGAAAACCCATTTGTCTGAACAGGCATGGCAGAATGGAATAAAAAATATTTCCACCGCTAATCATCAAAATTCATTAATAAATTAACCATCAGAAAATACATATTTCATAAAGTTGTATTTGTAACTACCTGTAACTCATGCAGCAATTGCCATATGAGCAAATGAATACTTTAAAGCAGTTGGCTTGTAAGTTAATAGCACATTACATATTAGCAAGTATAACACATTCAATGGCAAAGCATCATTGACAAAGTGTCTGTTCTCATTCTAAATGTGTACAAAATAGATTGAAAAAATATTGTATTGAATTTATTAAACAAAAATAGAATTTGGTTCAGTTTTCTTAATTGGTTCTTTATTTGGGTAGGACAATCTTGTGCTGATCAATTATAATGAAAATGATGGAAAAGCTCATCAAGAGCGGAGTCTGGGTGAATGATAAATATTGATGTATTCTATTTTTGTTAGTGCAAATGAGGGTTTTACTATTCTACATATCTCTGGGTAATTGTCATTCCCTTTGTGTTCCTCTTTCAGATTGACAAGCCAGACAAGTGTATAGCCACAAATGAAGAAAGGATGGCTGAGTAAAAACAAATCACAAAGAAACAGAGTTAACCTGCTTGAATTGAAGAGAAATGTTCATACATATAATGGAATGAATGTCACATTTCTTTTCACTTCAAGCGCAGTGTTCTAAAAATCCCATTATCTGTTTTAAAAGGTGTGTCACCCCACTATCTCAGGTTTACTTTTACCCTTTTGACCAGTCAGCTAGGAACGGACGGTGCAGAAAGTGGAAAGGGCACACTGATGTAAGGTGTGGAGCTGGAGAACTCTGTTCGTGCACATCAGAGGAATGTTTTCCAATCATCATCAACAGAACATCTGCAGATGCAGGAAATCCAAAGCAACACACGCAGGAACACTGCAGACCAGGCTGCATCTACGGAAACGTTTCGGACCAAGACCCTCCACGGGAAAGTTTTGCTCTTCACCTCATGGTGATCAAACAGAAGTTTTAATACCCAGAGCATTGAATTATTCGTTTGACAGGGATAAACGAAGAGTGTGACTTTATCAAGTCCAGTTAAAGTACTCAGTTTCATTGGCTTTACCTGTACTCTTACTTTTAAAAGAAAGGATACTGCGTGCATGCTTTTCTTTGACAGGTACCTCCTGGCTGTTTATAGCTTTACTGATACTGGCAGCCTAGGAAAGAGAGGAAAAGATAACAATTGTCAGCAGGATCTAAACACTGACATCAGCAAAATGCTGGCAGACTGTTTGATGCCATGGGAACTAAAGGTCAGCTAGGAACCGTATACTTCTACTGATTGTGAATTGATAGAAGCAGCTTCTTTAGTAGCTTCCTCTCCACAGCATAATTAATTGTTCAGTAAATGTTATCACCATTTACAATTAATGCCAACAATAACAAAGGTTATTATATTCTACTCCTTTGATCTGTGCACTTTATGTCTGAAAGTACCACCCTTAGCACCAGCAGGTAACAAAATTGCAGTCGGCCCTCCTTATCCGCGAGGGATTGGTTCCAGGACCCCCCCCCCCCCCCACGGATACCGAAAAACGCAGATGCTCAAATCCTTTATTTAACCTGTCTCAGTGCGGTGGACATTAGGACATTAGGACCTAGCGGAACCCCAGACCTTATTTAACCTGTCTCAGTGAGGTGGTCATTAGGACCTAGCGGAACCCCAGACCTTATTTAACCTGTCTCAGTGCAGTGGACATTAGGACCCAGCAGCGCTGCTCTGATTCCAGAGTGTTTCTGTTCACGAAAATAATCACGATCATGATTAAAAATAAAGTTGAAGTAATAAAGCGATCGGAAAGAGGTGAAACACCATCGGTCATTGGGAAACCATTAGGATACAGTCAGTATTTTAATGGAATATGTGAAAGGCCCTGCCCCGATGAAAGCTACAATTATTACTAAGCAACGTAGTGGTTTAATTATTGAAATACATACATTTCTTAAGTGTCTTATATGCATAGAAAGGTAAAATAGATACTATATATTCAGACAAATGTTTGACTAACTGATGCTAAATAATACCGGATGTACCCGTTCAACTTCAAATCTGACTTAAAGACGGACTCAGGAACGGAACTTGTTCATAACCCAGGGACTGCCTGTACTTTAAAATCATCTCTAGATTACTTATAATACCTAAAACTAAGTAAATGCTATGTAAATAGTTGTTATACTGTATTGTTTAGGGAATAAAGACAAGAAAAAATAGTCTGTACATGCTCAAACAATGAGTGTTGGAGAGAGAACTTCTGGGTTTTCCTGATCCGCGGTTGGTTGAATCCGCACATACGGAACCAGCGGATAAGGAGGCCGACTATATACAACACACACCACCGAATATATTGTTCAGCACCTCTTGTGGGATAAGTAAAACCCATATCTCGAAGGAAACATCCGATTGCGATATCTAAAACATTGTCTTGGCACAATGCCACTCCCCATTCTTGATCTCAGAGACAGAACACACCAGCTCAAGCAGATTATTAGCAGGAAAGTTCCCTCTTCCCCTCGATTCTCTTCACTTTTAAAAGAGGAAATAAATGATCGTCACTTTAGGTGAGCCAACAAATTCTCCTTCGTTGCTCAGATCCAAGGGCACAATAGAAAGGATGCCCACAGACAAGATGCAATATATATTGTGGATGCAAGGGGAAATTATAGGATTCCAGCCTATGAAATAATCACACAGTCAACTGGAAAGGAGAAAATCAGCCTGAAAGTTCCTCACAAAGACAAGGACAAAGTACCGGTAAGTGATGATACGCATCTGATCTCCAACTCTAACTTGCATCCAATTTTTGGGAACAACTTACGTAACCAGCTAATGAGAGTCTAGATATTAGTTTCAGCACTTAAGGTTATATCTCCTAGCAGTGGAACAGATGGGCTGTGTGTAGTTAGCTGGCTATACTCAAAAACTCCCAAACTAGTAACTTTACAACCATGGAACCTGACTACAAATACCAGTCAACGCCACGATTTGGGAAGTAGAGCACTGACTTATACTGAAAAAGGCACACTCTACGATTGTGGCCACAGGTGTTATAAACATTTTTATTCAGTCATTTGCAACCATTACAAAAACTATACTTTTAAAAGTTTGTCACAGGTAATTCAGTTACACATTACATATTACATTGCATATTTGTTTTACAGCTAAGGAATAAATCCGTGAAGGTTCCTGAAAATGTAATTTATGTTGGGTTATTTATTAAACAAGGATGAATATTCCAACAATTCCTGCAATAAAACAGTAATTAGATTCATTGCAAGGCATTTTGGGACATCTCAAGGTCTTCTTGTGCAAGAGCATTAAAAAAATTAATATTCATGCACCACATTAATATTAATATTTTTAATACCCTGGCACAAGAACACTTGTTCTGACATCCTACGGCTACAGTCCATGGATATAGAACACATGTTACATTTAAAAGATTTTCAAAGATTAAAACATTGAGCAATATTTAATGGTTCTGAACACCTAAAAAGATTTAGAGCCTGGTACTGTGAGAATATGGAAGCTAGACTCTCATTCAAAGGAGTGATTGCGCAAGTTGAATGTAAAATTTCTGTGACTAGCCCTCTGAATGCAACTGAAGGGAGCTGTGCTAATTCAACTGAACTCGCCAGGTAACGAAACAGCAAGGACTGAAGGCAGCAGACTCATTGGCACCATCTGTTTAGAGACAATCTCCAGGACCATCATGTATCAACTGGCCAGTAAAGCTCAGCCACCTATTATTTACAGTATCTTTCATAACCTGCCATGCATAATGTACATCAATGGTAACTGCATGAATGCTAAAGATGTACGTAAACTTTTTTTAGTAACTATGTTCTTATAAAAAGTTATTCCAATGCCAATTTGACCCAAAGTTTCTTTTGGTGAGCTACTAAAAAAAATTTCATTTTGCAAAATTTAATAGAATTAACATATATAACCAACATGTACTGACACTGGAGAGGGTTCAAAGAGTTCACGAAAATGATTCCAGGATTGAACAGCTTGGATGAAGAGCGTTCGATGGCTCTGTGCTTGTACTCACTGGAATGCAGAAGAATGACGAGTGACCTCATTGAAACCTCTCGGGTGTTGAAAGGCCCCAACGGAGTGGATGTGGAGAGGACGTTTCCTATGGTGGGGGAGAGTTGCGGAAAAGAGAACACTGCCTCTTTATAAGATGGAGGTGTCGAGGAATTTCTTTAGCCGGAGAGTGCAACTTGTTGCCACAGGCGGCTGTGGAGGCCGAGTCATTGGATATATTAAAGGCAGAGGCTGATAGATTTTTGATTAGTCAAGGCATGAAGGGGTAGGGAGAGAAGGCAGGAGATTGGGGCTGACAGTGAAAATGGATCAGCCGTGATGAAATGGCATTGTAGACTCCATGGGCCGAATGGCCTCATTCTGCTCCTACATCTTATGGTCTTGAACTTTTACAAACATGCAGATTGACTCCTCGAGTTGTCAGAGGAAGTGGCTGAGACAGGTAGGTTAACAACATTTAAAAAGGTACTTGGCTGGTACAGTATGGATAGGAAGGTTTATGGGGATATGGGTCTCATGCTGGAAAATACAACTAGCTTAGCTGGGAATCTTGGTCGGCAAATAGTTGAGCCAAACAGCCCATTTCTGTGCGGTATGATCCCGTGGCTCAGAAGCTCAACCTTCCACAGAGTCATGGGAGAAAAGGCATCGTACTTGTTCAAAAACGTCAATTGAATTAAAATTCTGAGGTCCTGAGCAAGGAAATCAAATGGAACCAGTAACCACACGTCCGATTCTCAGAAATTAGTTATTCTGATGCCTAACAGCGCTGACAAATTACTCTATCTTCAGAAGCACAATCTGCTCACATGGATCACGCCAAAGGATATCCTTCCACATGAATCATACGTACAGAGCGTATGCAACGTATCGTAATCTGACAGAAAGAAACAGACAGGAAAGCTTTCTACAATGCAAAGATGCAAGTTCTAAACCCACAGCTGGCTCTGGATCACCTGGAACTCTGCAATTACTTTCCAGAATAAAGTTCAGAATCAGGATCAGGTTTAGGACAAACGTTTGTTGTTTTTTGCAGAGGGACTATGCAATATATATTAAAAATATAAATTACAATAAGCAATAAATATAAAAAATAAATTAGAGGCAAACAGAGGGTAAAATAGTGAGATAGTGCTCATGGGTTAGGCATTGTCCATTCAGAAATCTGATGGCAGAGGGGTAGAAACTGTTCTTAACATGTTGAGTGCATGTCTTCAGGCTCCTGTATCTCCTCTCTGATAGTAGCAATGAGAAGAGAGCATGTTCTAGCTGATGGGTTCCTTAATGATGGATGCTGCCTTTTTGAAACTTTGCCTTTTGAAGATGTCCTGATGTTGGGCAGGCTAGTGCCCATGACAGATCTGTCCGAGCTTGCAACCCTCTCCAGTCTTTTTTCCAATTCTGTGCAGTAGCCCCTCAAAACGATGCAACCGTAGAGAATGCACTCCGCGGTACATTTGCAGAAATTTGCTAGTCTTTGGTGACATACCAGATCTCCTCAAATGAAGCAAAGCCTCGGGCACACTTCCTTCATGATTGCATCAACATCAGTCCTCTGAGATGCTGAGCCCAGGAACTCAGAACTGCTCCCCTTTCCTCTGCTGATCCTTCGATGAGGACCAATGTTCCCTCTAAGGTCTTTTGCCACGAGCACACAAAGGAATTTAAGCTGCACACAAAAGGTTGTCACCCTCTATCTCGCTGGCAGGTTAAGTATGTTTCACAATCGTACACAATCAGATTTCCTTTTCCGGTTTCTGATGCGGACAGTGTTGACAACGTGGAGTTTGCAATGACCTGTCTGCAGGTTTTAGAACTGACTTACTTATACTGTTTTTATTGAAGAAATTATTCGGCACGCACCTATTGTTGTCACTGGGCAAAAAGAAAATCGCACAGAACAAGATCTTTGCGCACACTGGTCATTACAAGTTAGAAGGAACATTGATGAGGACTGGTGAGAGTTCTCCCAACTTCCCATTCCTGAAGTCCACAGTCAGTTTCTTGGTCTTACTGGCATTGAGTCCAAGGCTGTTGATGTGACACCACTCAACTAGCTAATCTATCTCACTCCTGTACGTTTCTGTCACCATCTGAGATTCTACCGACAACGATTGTGTCATCAGCAATTTTATAGTTGTCATTTGAGCAGTACAGTAAAGGGTTTAAAGAGAGTAAAGCAGTGGACTAAGCATGCATCCTTGAGGTGTGCCAGTGTTTATTGCCAGCAAGGGAGAGATGTTACTTCCGATCCACACTGACTACGGTCTCCCGATGAGGAAGTCCAGGATCCAGAGGGAGGTACAGAGGCCCAAGTTTTGAAGTATGCTTATTGCTCTGAGGAAATGATGGTGTTGAACGGAGCTGCAATCAATAGACAGTCGCCTGATGTAGGTATCTCTGTTGTCCAAGGCCGAGCGGAGCGGCAGTGAGATTGCCAAGTTATAGATATTGAAATAATTGATCATCACGCAGTCTTCATATCATGGCAACGTGAGGCACCATTGATGCACCTGAGAGTTTCCAAGTCTGATTTAAAAGCCATTGTACTGTAGAGAACCTCAAGCCTTTAAACCAGGATCCCAAAGTTTGGGCTTTTTGGCCATGGTTTGGATAGCCAAAGAAAGCCTTGTCTTGTCTATTAAAGGTTAACATTTGGTGCTGTTTAGGGATTTAAAACATGATTTTCTTAATCTGCATGTTAAAATAAATAAGGTATCTAAAGGCAAAAACCTAAACTTACACGTTATTAATATTGCCATGGAACAAATTATTCTCAGACTTGTGACAGATCTTTGCATCTCCTGCTACATGGAAGAAAGTTCCTAATATAACTACCATGAATAACCTAAAGAAAAATATTTGACTCCAATCTTGAAAGGAATAGGAAGCCATCACTACACTGCAGGAGGCTAAAGCTAAACAGGAACTGGTTAACAACTCAATAAAGTAATCAGACAAGAAGATGAAGGGCTAGGAGAAGTTCCTAGCCGTCTAGGAGCCGTGGACAGCATGGATTTAGTGGGCCGAAAGGCCTGACTCCATCCTGCATTGCTGTACTATTCTATGAGTGTACGGACATCAGAAGACCACGTGGGACCAGCTTAAACGGGAACCTTGGTAGGCTTGGACTAGTTGGGTTGAAGGGCCTGCTTCTGTGCTGTATGAGACGCTAGAGTTCAAAGCACAAAGTCCAGTTCTCAGCCCCCAGAGGGACTGGATATTACACTGTCTTGTCTGTTTCCGTGATTTACTGCACAGGAACACATTTAGAAAGGGCTATTTTAAGAATTGGTGGCACTGAAAGGGGCATTGAAGTCAGGTATGAAGAAGAAAATGCAGGCCTGCAGACGGTAGACAAGAGAGCTCCAGCTGACCACAGCATCAAATATTTACATTAATGACACAAACTTCTGTTTGTTTTGGTTTCGTGCCCGAAACAGGCTTGAATAGAGTCCATGAAGGAATAGAAGAAACAGCTTGATTTTTTTTTTCACCCATTGCATTTTCAAAGTCTGATCTTTTGAATAAAGTAAAATCTGGGTAACAGTTGATCTGAATTACAGATTTCCGTCCTGCAGTGCAGCGCGGATGCTAAAAGGCGGGAAGTCTGTGTTAGGGAGCAGAGCAGCATATCACACTGGACTTTAGGAATGCAGGTGGACAGAGGGGAGGAGGGGAGTTCTCCTTCCGTTTTGAAGATTAAGTATGTAATTTTGCTACTATAGCTCAGATTACATTTTTGCAGTACAAAAACACATGGAACTAGCTCGCAAGTTATGACATTACGCACTGATTACCAACTTTCCTCAAAAAATGGTCCACAGCTCTAACAAATGCTAGCCAACTGAGTCCAGTTTGAACTGGTGCTACCACTTGCCGCAGAGCTTTTTACAAAGAACCTTATTCACTTCTGTCCCGAATCCCCTCCCTCGCCCTCAGCAGGAAAAACGCCTTCTATTTACACACTGATTCGTCAGGCCACAGAACAAATATGAGGCCAGACAAGCCAGCTCCTTTCTCCTGTCAACCATGATGGGCTATGCAAGTAAGGGAAGCAGAAAGAACCCTCAAGCTCAGCTGCATGCTTCAATATTGACGGATCCCATTCAATAATAATTTTTAAATGTTGGTGTACAAACATAGTGCTATTCATGAAATAAGCAGTATGGTTAATTTGAAAAGCATCCCGTCCCACCTTGCTGCTTATGACCATAGTTCCCAACGTTGCTGGTGCAGGGCTAATTGATAAGATAAGACATTGGAGAAGAAATAGGCCATTTGGCCCATCAAGTCTGCTCTGCCGTTCCATCATGGCTGATTTATTATCCCTCTCAACCCCATGCTCCCCATAACTGTTCATGCCCTGCCTTATCAAGGATCTACCATCCTCTTCTTTAAGTACACTCAATGACCTGGCCTTCACAGTCGCCAATGGCAACAGATTCCACAGATTCACCAACCTCTGGCTAATAAATTCCTCCTCATCTCTATTCTGAGGCCGTGTCTTCTGGTCCAAGACTCCCCCAACTATAGGAAATATCATCTCCACGTCCACTCTATCTAGGCCTTTCAATATACAATGAGATCCCCCTTATTCTTCTGAACGCGACAGAGAAGAGGCCCAGAGCCATCAAACACTCCTCATATGATTAGCCTTTCAATCATGGAATTATTTGTGAACTTCCTCTGAACCCTCTCTGAAGTCAGTACATCCTTTCTTACACGAGTCACGTGAAGTTTATTGTCATTTAACTTTATACATATATATATATAAAACGTATATAATGCATATAGAAAGTTTCTTCAAACCAGGGTGCAAAACACAAAACACACGTAACACACGATAACTTCTGAAGGTAAGGATAAAATCAACTGATGAATCACACATCAATAACAAATAAAGTGCATTAAAGTGCACCCATACCAGAAGAGGCCAGAAACTGCTCACAATACTACAAGTGAGGCTTCACCAGTGCCTTATAAAGCCTCAGCATCACATCCTTGTTTTTATATTCACAATAAATCACAAATGTAAGGAACATGTATTAATACAGGCAGGCGAGGTCCAGTACGCCACTTCAGCAAGGACCATCTGTACTAGATGTTCTTGAACATTAACCCCCACAGCACATCCCCACCGCGGCAACAGAGTAAATTAGAACAAGGAAAGCTGCGGACTTCAGCGAGCTGTCGGAGAGCAAAGATTAGAAAGGTTAGCTTTGTGTGTCACAGGTACATTGAAACAGAGCGAAACGCGTCGTTCGCCTCAAATCAAACAGGTGTCGTCGCGCCTTCAGCGCCAGCGTTGCATCCCATATCTCACTAACCCTGACCATACATTTTTGGAACGTGGGGGGAAGCCAGAGCACCTGGAGGAAATCCAGGCGGTCACAAAGAGAACGTGCAAAGTCCTTACGGACAGCAGCGGGAATCGAACCCCAGTCAGAGCTTGTTGGCTCTGTAAAGCGATTGTGCTAACCACTCTGATCAAGGGATTGGGCCATGCAGACAAATACTCTACTGGAGTGGTGGAGGCGGAGGGGGCAACCTGATAGAGATTTATAAAGTTTGAGAGGCATAAAGCGGACAGCTGGTATCCTTTCCTCAAGGTGAAATGTTCAGTACTTGGACAGTAAGAACATAAGACACCAGAATGGATTAGGCCATTCAGCTCATCGAGTCTGCCCCACCATTCATCAAAATGGCCAATTCAACTTCCCTTGCCTTCTCCCCGTAACCTTTGATGCCCTTACTAATCAAGAATCTATCAGTCTCTGCTTTTAATATACCCAATGACTTGGCCTCCACAGCCACCTGTGGAAATGAATTCCACAGATTCATTACTCTCTGGCTAACAATGATTTGCCCCCCAGCAGCCGTCTGGAGCAACAAATTGCACAGATTCACCATCCTCTGGCTAAAGAAATTCCTCCTCTCTGTTCTAAAGGGAGCCCATCTACTCTGAGGCTGTGCCCTCTGGTTCTAGACTCTGGACCTTTCAATACTCTATAGGTTTCAATCCACAATCTTCCAAACTCCAGTGAGTACAGGTCCAGAGCCATCAAACACTTCTCATCCAGAATCATTCTCCTGAATCTCCTCTGGACCCTCATACAGGGTAAGAGGGCATGAGCAGGACGTGCTTATTTTTATGTACAGAGTCATGGGTGCCTGGAATGTGCTGACAGGGGCAGTGGTGGAGGAAAATGAAAGAAAGCAGATAGACAATGTCTACATGGACTTTAGCAAGGCCTTTGTCAAAGTCCTGCATGGGAGGCCGGTCAGGATGGGTAAGTTGCTTAATACTCAGGATGAGGTAGCAAATTGGATTCTATCACAAACAAGAGAAAGCCCACAGACGCTGGAAATCTGAGGAACACACACAAAATGCCGGAGGAACTCAGCAGGCCAGGCAGCACCTATGGAAAATAGTAGAGTCGATGTTTCGGGCCAAAACCCTTCAGCAGGACTGAAGTATCAACTGTACTCTTTTCCGTAGGTTCTGCCTGGCCTGCTGAGTTCCTCCAGCTTAAATCAGGTTCAACGTTGGCTTAGTGGGAGAAGCCAGATAATGCTAGTAGATAGTTGGCTCTCTGACAGGAGGCCTGTGACCAGTAGCGTGCTGTAGGGATCGGTGTAGGGTCCATTGTTGTTTATCATCTATGTTAATGATTTAGATGACAATGGGGTAAAACGTGTTACGAATGTGACGCAACTCTGAGGGGCCGAAGGGTACAAAGTCGCCCCCTCCTTTTTGAGAATCGCAAGATCGCTATTAATTCGGGTCTGGGACCCAGGAAATGAGAGAGAGAGACGTCCAGAATACACAATGTTTGGAATGTGTCCTGACCTCAGCGAAACAGAACCACTGATAATGGCCATTGTCTCTTGGAGACGGAATTGTGTATTGAGTACTGTACTATTCATTGAAGCCCCTCAGGGGACGACCAGAGTGGGCTGGTTGAGGGATTGCATCATCCCAACCTGATTGACATCTGAGACCCCATGAGTAAGGATAAAAGAGGGTCTGGGGAACAACCCCTTTAGACGCACCAGGAGAAACGCTAGAAATCCCGTGACAGCGTTTAATAGCGACAGCCGGTGGGGGCTCGTGTGCATCCTCCCTTGCCTGGGTTGGCGGGCTCACCACGGAAGAATGGTTTAGCTAAAGGAGAGGCCACAAGGGAACGGCCACGACAACGAGACTCCTGACGGATCGAAACCATAAAAGGAAAATCGCCAAGTTTTTCTCCCAAATCTCTCTCTCTCTCCAACCATTGCAACCCAGCGGTCCCCAAAGGCTGCAGCCTGCATGAACTGAGTGAACTTTATATTTCCATCGGACAATACATTATCCCCTAGACAACGATAGAGCTTATTTCTTATTGATTATTATTATACCCCCACTTTTAGATTTGGTATTGACTACGTATATTATCTGTATATTTGCATTGATATTATTTTTGTGTATTTTTACTAATAAATACTGTTAAAAATAGTATCATCAGACTTCAATGGACCTCTCTATCTTTGCTGGTAAGTGACCCAGTTACGGGCTTCGTAACAAATGGATCAGCAAATTTGCAGATGACACCAAGACTCGGGGGCATAGTGGACAACAAGGATAGCTATCAAAGCTTGCAAGGTGATCCGAATCAGTTGGGAAAATGGACTGAAAAATGGTGGGTGGAATTTAGTGTGAGGTGTTGCACATTGAAAGGCCACACCAAGCTATGACTTTTGTAATGAACGGTAGAGCAGTGCATTGCGACGATTTGTTGAAGCTGTAAAAGACGTTGACTGTTTATTCAATTCCATTGATGCTGCCTGACCTGCTTTAAGTCCCTCCAGCACTTAGTGTGTGCTGCATTAATTCATGCAAATGCAAAGGCCGACTGCACAGATATCACAGTATGTTCTACAGAATGATATAGTAAAAACAGAGTTGATCTTTTAGTTAATAACTTACTTGTTGTTTGTCCACAAAGGCTGACAGATCCCCAACAGGAATGCATCAATAAGGGCATATGAGTCGGATAACAATGGTCTTTGAACCCTGATAGAGGCAATTTTTAAAAGCAGAGACCGATGTCGTAGACTGACATCCAAGTAGATATTGGTGTCCAGCGGATGTACTGTAAGTCCCTTCCTGATCACCAAACAGAACTAACAACCTTTCAACAAGCCAACTTGGCCAAAACTCTCTGTGTGTAGCAGACTATAAGACTGTAAACCCTTCTAATGATTAAAGATTATTCTCTCCAAAAGAGAGATGATAGCGATAAACGATTTTATGCACATTATCTCATCAGCTCAAATTTGTGTATGTGTCATTTGCATTGCAATTAACCTCCCGTCCATTGATTCCGTCCGTGCTTCCTGCTGCTGGGGAAAAGAAGCTAATCTAATCACAGTCATCCTCCCTGCTCCTGTCTGCCAGAAGATACAAGCGTCAGAGAGCGCTAGACATCAAGGACAGCTTCTATCCCACTGCCATCAGACTCCTGAATGGTCTTTCTCGTGTACTAAAAGGTGAATTCCTGATCTCCCAGTCTACCACGTTATAACACTTTCACTTCATTGGTCTACCTGCATCGCACAAACTTTGTATTTGCCAAAGTCTATTTTTTTTTAACCTAAAAGTAACTCTGTACTGGATGGCACAGAAAACAAGCTTTTCACAGTACCCTGAACACGAACATTTCCCTTTGCTCAGTTTGCACAATAACATTCACTTAAATAGAACATGCTATTTATTTGCAACACAAGTGAATCTGCAGATGCTGGAAATAAATAAACACAAAATGCTGGCGGAATTCAGCAGGCCAGACAGCATCTATGGGAGGCCGAAACCAAGGGTTTCAGCCCGAAACGTCGTCACTACCTCTTCCCATAGATGCTGTCTGGCCTGCTGAGTTCTGCCAGCATTTTGTGGTTTTTTAATGCTATTTATTTATTTGCTTGTTTATTGAGATTCTGCCTGGAGTAGGCCTTTCCAGCCTTTCGAGCCGTGCTGCCTAACAAACCCGACTGAACCCTAATCTAACCACAGGACAATCTACAATGACTAATTAGCTTACCAATTGGTACGTCTTTGGGCACACATGACTTCACTTAACACAAAGTAATTTATGTGTCCCTCCACAGCTCTTATTCAGAAATCTGCTTTTGGCTTCTACTTGCTTCAGAACTTTACCTTATCATTCCAGCTGCAGAGCATCTATAAATCATTGTGTGAGGGACAGTAACCAAGACAAACGCCAACAATGTGCTATTGTGCATCTTCTACCAACAGCTGGGATTGCTTTCAAAGCTCTATAAGTCATTCAGATTGTGCCCAGCCTCTCTATTCACTGAGATGGCAAGCTCTGCCAAGCTGTCACAGTTGCACGGTTATATATGGTTTGAGATATTGTTAAAAGCTAAAACCAAGGCAATTCTTATTTTGAAAAGTTGCCCCCTTAGGCTGATCATTTTATTATACATTAAAATTGTCATATGCTTAACTATGTTCTCTCTTTACAGACTGATTGAAACATTTTTTGTGGAATTCACGTTCCCGATCATACACTATTTTCTCTTTCTACACTCATGACAGTGTGACTAGACGCAACTCAAATGCCATCTATAAATTTCCTGATGACACAACTGTTGTTGACAGAGTCTCAGATGACGACAAGGAAGCGTACAGGAATGAGATAGATCGGCAGGTTGAGCACTCAACATCAGTAAGGCACAGAAATTGACTGTGGACTTCAGGAAGGGGAAGAAGTTGGGAGAAGGTACACTGGTCCTGATCGAGGGGTCGGCAGTGGAAAGGGTGTGCAGTTTCAAGTTCCTGCGATCAACATCTCAGAGGACCTATCCTGGGCCCAACGTATTGATGCAATCGTGCCAGTGACTACACTTCACTGAGAGGCTGAGGAGATTTAGTGTGTCACCAAACTCTCAAGCAATTATCTCTATGTGTCCGTAGAGCAGAGGTTCCCAACCTTTTCAGTGCCATTAACCAATTCCGTTAAGGAAGGAGTCCGCGAACCCCAGGTTAGAAAGCCCTGCTGTCGAGGATTGCCAGTTTGATTATGAACACCAGCCTTGCCACTATCAAGGATATCTTCAAAAGGTGATGGCTCAGGAAGGCAGCACCCATCATTAAGGACCCTCACCATTCAGGACATGGCCTCTCTCATAGCTATCATCACGGAGAGGGTACATGTGTCCTGAGGATACACACTCAACGTTTCAGCAACAGCTTCTTCCCCTCCACCTTCAGAATTCTGAACAACTACCTCACCTTTTTATTCTCTCTTTTTTTTTGCATTTGTTGTTATACTTTTCTTATTGTAACTTACAGTAATTTGCTTTTATATTGCACTGGACTGCTGCCACAATAGAACAAACTGCGCTGTATACATCAGTGATAACAAACCTGATTCTGATTCTGCAGATGAGATGCGTGGCCAGCTGAACGCTGTGTGATAAAGCCATGCAGGGGAAGGCCACAACTCCCATTCGCAGTGTAAACAGGACCAAAGAGTGAACTACCCCAAACCTCCGTCGCTAGATCAACAAGTTACCTTCAGCCCAAGGCACTTCGCAGAAGTGTTACCAAACAAGATGGATGGAAAGCCACATCAGGAGATGATGGGCCGATGATCAAAGGTTCGGTCAAAGGGAAAGGGTTCTGAGCAGATTATTGAAAGGAGAGTAAGAAATCAAAGGGAGTGAAGGAGGAATTTCACAATCTACAGCCTTGGCAATTAAAAGTATGGTCACCAGAGTGTGAGCAATTAAATTTAAAGATGAGCGAGACCGGAATTGGAGTATGTGTTTCTTTACCCACAGATAAAGAAGACAAGATAAAGAGAAGTCTGGCCATATAGGGATTTCAAACTTCAAAAAAATCAAGCGGTTGTTATAACGGTTGAACAAGAAGAAAATAAAAATATTTGAAATCCAATCTCAAGCAATCAACATTAGGCCTTAATAGGGCCTAATAAAGCTTACTAAATTCTGTCTTTTTGTCTTTTGCATAGCTCTTCAACTTGGATGTTACTATTACATTTGTATTAAATCATTGAAAAGTCTCAAAGGCTTTAAAAGTTGTCTAATAATTTTAAAATATTATTCTTTTTTGGTTTCTCGCTCTTTCCAAAAAGTCATGACGCAATGGGAAATGGGAACATTCTTAATTGTATAACTTATTTGCTACTGAAAGTAGGACAATATCTACATGCTCCAAGGCAACATATAATATTAGTAATCAACATAATGGGATAGCATGCAGTAATGAGTGGTGAATAGACAGATGGTCTCTCATTTGTTCTCAAGGATTCTCAAAATGTCCCACTATGAAGCCAACAAATGTCTTCTTTAAAACATTATCTCTGAAGGTCTGTAGACAACTACAGCAGCCTATACACACAGAGCAAATAAGATGAACAACTGATTCACTTATTTGTGGCAGCTTTGGTTAGGAATATTTGTAGGTCGTACACTGGCAAAACTCCCAACTTCTTTAAATGGTGTCTTGATATCTATTAAGTTCAACTAAGTTCAACATCAAAAGAACTTTCAAAGGTAAAAGTAAATCTGTTATCAAAAACATATACTACCTTGAGATTCATTTTCTTGCAGGCATTTACAGGAAAGTAAAGAAATATGATAGAATTTTAAGACAAAAACTATACATAAAGACTAACAAACAACCCGTGCACAAAAGATAAACTGAGCAAATAAAAACAACACTGAAACTATGAGTTACAAAGCGTCCTTGAAAGCGAGTCTATAGGCCACAGAATCAGTTCAGATTACTGGTGACTGAAGTTATCCACGCCAGTTCAGGAGCCTGATGGTTGTAGGGCAATAAATGCTCCTGAACCTGGTGGTGGGGTAGCTAAATCTTCTGCACCTCCTGCCCAATGAGAAGAGGGCACGGCCTGGATGGTGGAGATCTTTGATGGTGGATGCTGCTTTCTCGTGGCCTTGCTCCATGTAATTGTACTCAATGGTAGGGAAGCTTTGCCTGTGATGGATTGGGCCGTGTCCACAACCTTCTGTAGCCTTTCCTGTTCCCGGGCGTTGGGGTTTCCATATCAGGCCGTGATGCAACCAGTTAGGATTCTGTCCACTGTGCACCTACAGAAGTTTGTTAAAGTTTATGATGACATGCCGAATCTATGCAAACTTCTAAGAAAGGAGAGACGCTGTTGTGCATTCATTGCAGTGACACTTAAGTGTAGGGTCAGCAATCTAGCAACTGAGATGAAGGGTCCTGGCCCAAAACGTGGACTGTTTACCCTTTTCCATAGACGAGGCCTGGCCTGCTGAGTTCTTCCAGTATTCTGTGGTTGTTGCTCAGCAATATAGTATTTCCTCAGGTGGGCCTCAGTAAAATTCATCCTCTTTGCTTTGACAGAAAGGTCACAGGTACCATTCAGAAAATTTGACTGCAAATCTGATCGGATACCAAGTGCAAAACTAATGGAGTGATGCCTCTGGGATGAGATGTCGAACCAAGGCCTTCTCAGAGACACAGAAGTTCCCAGGATATTAAGAGTGAAAAGCAAACGGCTGGCGGAACTCACCTGGTCAAATAGCACCCAGGGAGACAAAGGAACGGCAATGTGTTGGGTTGAGACCCTACATCATGGCTAAGTGTAGAGAGGAGATAGCCAGTGTACAGAAGAGAGGGGGAAAAGACAGGGCTAGCAGGTGCAATGAGGGGGTGTTGACAGTGGAAATGAACAAAGGTAGTGAGAACCTAGGACGTGTTATTCTTCCATTTGGCATTTCAGCTCCCCGATAAGGTGGAGAAGTCTGAGGAACGCGAAGGGAGGCCACAGTGCAAGCACTAAGTGCAATAAATAAGGTTGGAGGTGAGGTGTGAAAGTCTGCCTCACCTGGAAAGGTTGTTTGGGTCCCTGGATGGTGAGAGGTAAGGGACGAGTGTAACAGAGGAAAGTGCGAGGGCACAGGGAGATTGGGTGGGAAGGGATTAATGGGCCAGGAAGTCACAAAGAAAATGGTCCCAGCAGGAAGTAAAATTCGGAAGGGGATGGTGATGGGAAAATGGGACTCGGTGGGATCCTGTTGCAACTGACAGAAACGGCAAAGGATAACCAGCTGGGTGTGTGTGTTAACATGGTATTAGATGGAAGATTACCAGCGACGCAGGTTCAATTCCCACCGTTGCCTGTAAGGAGTTTGTACGTTCTCCCCGTGACTGCGTGGGTTTCCTCCCCACAGTCCAAAGACATACCGGTTGGTAGTTAATTGGTCATTGTAAATTGTCCCGTGATTAGGCTACGGTTAAATTAGGGGTTGCTGGGCGGCGTGGCTCAAAGTGAGGAAAGGGCCCATTCCGCACTGTATATCAATAAATAAACAAAAGCAGAGGCGTAACCTTTACCTTAACCAATGCTTACAACCAACATCACTAGACAGATTACCGGGTCATTCATTTTATTACCATCTGTGTGCACAGCGACTGGCTTTTCCCACACTTCAAAAGCACTTCATTTTCTGGATAGCCACTTGATGTCTTGAAGAGCACTATATAAATGCAAGTCTTTGTACAGAGAGTCCGCTGATATTTTATGATCAGGAACAGAGTAGAATTTGTATTATAAACTTCTATCTCAGGAAACAAGAGCTCGTAACGCTTATGTAAGTTGAGGTGTAGAATTTAAAAATCAAAATATCCATGGAGCTTCACTTTTATTATAAAACCATAATATCAAGGAATAAAATAATGCAAACTCATACACAATGACAAGGCCAAAGGATTAATTCACCTCAGATGGTAACATTCAAATGAGAAGAAAGTTCAAACTCATTCTACACAATGTTCTCTCTAAGGTGTGTGTGCACACACATCTTTTGCTACTAACACACAAAGGAATTTAAATCGCGCACAAAAGGTTGTCACCCTCTACCTTATTGGCATGGTAAGTAGAGTTCACGATCGTACACAATCACATTTCCTTTTAGCAGGTGAACGAGAGCAAAAGCGGCCAAACCCAAAGGAGATCAAAGTTCTTATTGACAGTGTTCTGCCACCTGTTAAAATGAATACCTCTATAAATAAAATGTTGTTGCAACTGGGCAAAAAATTGCACAACACAAGATTTTAGCGCACACTGGTCACTGCAAATTAGAGGGAATATTGACTCCAAATTTAAGCAGGCAATCCACTCCTGTACTATGGGACTGATTTAAGATCTATACATTTTATAAATTCACATTTGACACCAGTGTTGCTGGTCGAGTGGCATCACAACGACAACCTTGCACTCAGTGTCATCAAGATCAAGAGATTGATTATGGGCTTCAGGAAAGCACACCGGTTCTTACTGAAGGGTCAGGGTGAGCAGCTTTAAGCTTCTGGACTTTAACATCTCAGAAGACCTGTCCTGGACCCAAACACAGAGGCACATCAGTGGTTCCACTTGGTTAGGAGTTGGAGAAGACTTCCCATGTTAACAAAGGCACTTGTAAATTTCTAAAAATGTGTGGTGCCAAGTATTCTCACTGGTTAGATCCCAGCCTGGTACGGGAGCTCCAATGCGCAGAATCGCAAGAGGACACAGAGGGTGGTAGCTCTGCTGGGTTGTTCTCCGATCTTGACAAGTCGCTTGCAAACGTTTTGTCACCGTACGAGAGGACGTCATCAGTGTTAACATTATCGCTGTTAATTTGCCTTCAAGAGACGATGCCTCAAGGTGGAATCCATCGTTAAGGAATCTCACCAGCTGGGACATACCCGCTCCTCCTTATTACTATCAGGAAAGAGGCACAGGAGCCTGAAGACCCACACTCAAAGACTCCGCAACAGCTTCTTCCCCCTCCACCATCAGATTTCTGAACAGACGATAAATTCACGAACATTACCTCATTATTCCTGTTTTTGCACTGTTTGTTTTGTAAATTACTTTAATCTTATTGCTGCAACAAAATAACAAATTTTATCTCCTAAGGCAGTGATAATAAACTTGATTCGGGCATCATGGTTCTGTGTCCGTGGCCCGCGACGTTGACTTGGCTCTGCACTGAACTGAGGCTGAGGCCTGCTCTGGCTGCAGCGATGCCTGGCTTTGTGTCTTTCATAAAACTTCAGTTCCGAATACTACTTACTTATTTTTATTGCTTGCTCAGTTTGCTTCTGTTTCTCTCTCTGCACATTGGCTGTTCGATGGTCTTTTTTTTAAATGGGTTCTTCTGGGTTTCTTTGTTTTGTGGCTGCCTGTGAGGAGACGAATCTCAAGGTTGTATAATGTATGCAAGACACTCAAAATGTTGGAGGAACTAAAAAAGTACTGTCGACATCTTGAGCCGCAAAGGTTCCTGCCGAAGGATCTCAGCCCGTTGCCTGTACTTTTTTTCCATAGATGCTGCCTGGCCTGCTGAGTTCCTCCAGCATTTTGTGTGTGTTGCCCTGGATTTCCAGCATCTGCAGATTGTCTCTTGGTTGTATAATGTCTACATACTTTGATAACAAATGTACTTCAAACTTTGAGGTTACAGTGCCAGCAGCCCGAGTTCAATTCTGCCACTATCTGTGAGGAGATTGTATGCTCTGCCCGTGACCACATGGGTTTCTTCGGAGTGTTTTGATTTCCTCCCACAGTCCAAAGACTTAAGGGTTTGTAGGCTAATTGTTCACATGATTGTAATGAGGCAGCACAGGCTTTTTGGGCCAGAAGGGTCAGTTAACACCCTGTATCCTTAAATAAATAAAAAAAAACCATACCAACATGTTTCCTGCTTTTCCTCTCACTTAATTTTAAAGAGAGGCACACCTAGAAGTTAATTAGTTGCAGGATCTGTCTGCTCTCAAACAAACTGGCACCCACATTTACCAAAGTTTCAGAGTCACTGCCTAGCGTGCTTTGAAGCATCTGTGTTGCTTCAGAAATATTCCCCTTTCAAGTTATATGAACATTTGTTTACATTCCACGCTTCACATCCTAGTACCAGAGGCAATTTCATTCTAAAAACAAAAAGAAAATGACCTTGTAACAAAGTCAGCGCTGCAGTTGTACAACTATCTTAAGTACACAAAATGAAACAATCCTCACAAACACCCACAGTCCCTACATACACAGCCTAGTCGGCGAGTTTATTGCAGAAACACTACCCGGCTGTCACTAATCGAGTCATGGGGACGAGCTGGTACAGAGACTGCGTTCCACAAGGTCACTGTGCAAGCTACCCGTGCCTTCTGCCTCAATCCAGTAACAGGCGACAGATCCATTCCTTGGCTGTTCTGTCTGCGGAAGGCGGAGAAAAGATCCAGTGACTCTCATCCAAGATTCACACAAACACAACACAGAATTTAACAGACAACGCTGCCTCCATGTTTTCATTATATTATCATTGGTCAGAACTTAGGCCAGGTTCCTGTCTCTAATTTATTTATTGAGATACAGTGTGGAATGTCAATCCCACCCAACAATCCCCCAGTGCCCCAACGGGACAACTTACAGTGACCAATTAACCTACCTTCATTACATTATTACTACCATCATTACTAACCGGTACATCTTTGGGCTCTGGGAGGAAACCGGAGCACCCGGAGGAAATCCACGCGGTCACGGGGAGAACATCCAAACTCCTTACAGGCAGTGGTGGAATTGAACCCAGGTCACTCACACTGTAAAGCGTCGTGCTAACCACTACGATGCCGCGCCAAAATCGGGAAGTGCCTCACATGGGAATACTGGAATTGCTTCAGCTAATAATGATTCTTCATGCTGCACAATCCAAAGGTGACTCTCCCCAGAAGGGAATGGCAGGAGCAATCACAGCCAGCAGAATGGCAACAAACAAACAGCTGGCCCAAACATTTCCAGCCGTGACTCACATTAATGCATCCAAGGCTTTTCACAGCAACATGACACCAATCATCACGCAAAGTGACGTCAATCATCATACAAAGCACCTTTTACCCTTTGCACCTGAGTATCGAGCTCCCAGAAAACAATAACAAAAACAATCACAAAAGCAGCAGTACTAAAGGGGAATAATCTCTGCTCAGGCTTTCAGACAGGTACAGAT
This sequence comes from Hemitrygon akajei, assembly GCF_048418815.1. Taxonomy (NCBI): domain Eukaryota; kingdom Metazoa; phylum Chordata; class Chondrichthyes; order Myliobatiformes; family Dasyatidae; genus Hemitrygon; species Hemitrygon akajei. Next base: position 18,744,869 of record NC_133137.1, read on the forward strand.
ATCGATTATGACCGACATTTTAATGGCAAGCTGCCATCTTCATCGGGGGGGGGGGGTGTGTGTGTGTGAGAGAGAGAGAGAGCAAGGAGAGAGAGAGATGGAGGAACAGAGGGAGGGAGAGAGGAGAGAGAGAGAGGAGGGGGATTGATTCACCATGTTTTGCCAGAAAGGTCACAGGTACCATTCAAAAAATGTCAGTGATAATCGATACCTGGAAGCCCGAGAAGAGTTGATTCGTCATATACACCGGGAAGACACTAGATCCTTTTTCAGTGGTATCTGAGTCACTTTGCTGGTGACAGAACATGAGCACAGCCACATAACTCAGTGTGGAGTCAGACCCCTAAACAAGCCAGTGTTCAGCCTGTGCTCAAACAGCAAGCGTTCAGCTGAACACGATCAATTTATTTCAAGATAGAGCAGGGTAACAGGCCCTGCCAACCCAGGAGCCATGACGCCCAGTTACACACTAACTTCCTACTTCTTTGGAATGAGGGGAGCACCCGGAGTAAGCCCACGCTGATAACGGAAAAAGCGTACTAACTCCCCACAGACAGCGATGGGAAATGAACCCAGGTTGTTGATGCTGCAGTGGCGTTTCGGCAGCGTGCCATCATCGTTACTGAGAAAGTAACATTGTTTTTGGTTCAGTGAGCACCTTTCAGGGAGGCTGGTCATGGTACTTACTGGGTGTCACAGGTGAGTCATGGTGAGTCGCTGACCTTGGTGCGGAAGGAGACTCAAATGTACAAACGTGAAGATCCTCTCCCTCATGGCAACTGAAGTGCCGGGGGTATCTCCCCACCACAAGTAAAGTGCGGCAGGGAATAGTTATGGGAGCTGTGCTAAGGATACTACACCCGTCCACCCCTGCACAGGTAACACATAAGGCAGCAATTACATCAACACTGTTTGCACACATCCTTAACCAATTTTGTGATCTTTTTGAAAGACCTCATCTGGTGCCAATGCTACACACAACACAAAAGTGCATAAAAAAGTTGCAAATTACATTCTAGATACACCTTCTTTAGCTATGAAGGTACTTGAACCAATAAAAGCCTTTTGAGGGGAAGTGCAATAGACTTTTCTCAAGGACAAGTAAGAACTACATTATTTTTTACAACCTTTACACATGAATAGATTCATGTCAGCATTTCCGCTGCATTATTTCTCAATTAACTAACTATGGAGTCAGTATTCACAACCATAAATGTCACGGCATAATACAGTATTGTAATCTCTTCACAAAGATTCTAGAAATTAGTTGTGTTCACATGTCCCATGTGTCTTATCGATACAGTTTAATATGTGTTATATAATACCTTTTAAAAAGAAATCCAATTTTTTTTTTTGCAACACACTGAACCTAGTTCAAGTTCAGTGTTTCCTGGATATATGCAATTACTGGGGGAAAGCAACCAAACAAGTTAAGTAACCAGATCATGTTTCTCATTGAAGCAGAAAGTTGTTATCTGAACTGGTTAAAACTCCTTAGACCAGGTAACCGCCTTAATTTTTCTTTTAGGCAATCAAGTTGAAAAGACACACCCTGTCTTTTCAAAACAATTGAAATCAGATTCAACACCAGAAATAAGCAAAACCTTTGCAAAGGGTAGACTGCTCTAATGTACAGTGGATTTCGGCTAATTGGGCCAGCTGATTAATTGGAACAACTCTTAAAGAACAAAAACTAATCAAGAAAATAGCCGGGATTCACTTGGTCTATTTGGGACCCTTTGCCGCTTAATTGGGACAGGAGATTGCTGTCAAACAGTTTCTAACTAGCGTCAGTTGCTTGCACTTGTGTGGCCATTAGCACACGTTAACTGTGCTTAGAACAAGCTGTTTTTAAATGGCGGGCGTCAATTGCATGTGTTTGTGTTAGGTCATCCATTTGGGCTAACGGACGCCAATTCAAAAAGCTGCGGGCAAGTGATGAAGAGAACACAACTGAATTTGAGTTAGTGACTACACAGGATGCCGGGAAACTCATTGTTGGATTATGTCACTACTTCATGCAGGAAGGCAATGAAGGCATCCAGTTATTTGCACGAGGTGTCTGCACTGATTTTGCTCATTTGTAGTCAATCAAAAGAACATGGCAGCGTACACTGTCTGAATTCCTCTGTCGATGACGATTAGGAACTAAAACTCAGTTTTATAGTACTGTAGTAGTATTGATAGTGTTCCAATTTGTTCTGTTTTTCATTTACATACGTAACTAGTTACTCATTTAAATGGTAGTTCATCTTTTTTCAGATCTTTTTAGCTATTTCCATGAAACTTCCACTAACTGGGGCAGCCACATAACTGGACCAAAATGTACTGGTCCCAATGTGTCTCAATTAAACAGAATTCACTGTATTTGAAAAGTCAATTAGTCCGATGTCTCAATGGAATCTGCCTTGCTGGTTATATTTACCATTACTTTTAATGAATGGTTCTTCACAAAAGCTCTGGTGTTAACACAATAAGTGGGGGTAACATTTTATTTTGGCCCATTTTCTCCCCCAAACTGTATTCTCTTCATGAAACATCATTTATAAAGAACACGACCTTAAATGAATTCCTTTCATGATCTGTAACAATTAAAGTGTTCACTGCCAAACTCAAATGAATAAACTATGAGAAAAGCGTGCATTTTTGGCAAAACTGGGTTTAGTGATTGAAATAACATTATTCCTCCCTTCTCCCCACCCCCCCCCCCCCCCACCCCCGCCAAAAGCAAGATTTACTCTTGAATAATGGATTTGGGACAAAATGATGGAAACAATAAGCTGGAGAAAAAAAAATTGCCATGTCCACACCTGATTTCCACTGCACAAAGACACTTTTGATGTCTATGGATACTTGCGTCACTAACACCCCACTGTCAATTATGACAGCTCCTGTACATGTTTAGGAACACTAATCTCTTTCATGAGACCGAGGTCCTCATTGTATTGAAAGTGCATGTTAAAAACTGGTCTGCTCCGGTATTTTTGTATTCAGAAGTAGAGCAAAACTTGGCACATAACAACATTTGAATGTTTTATACCCAATAATTGGCTACCGGCACAGTAGCGTACAGGACCAGCGACCCTGGTTCAGCTCCCGCCGCTGCCAATAAGGAGTTTGCACATTCTCCCCACGACCGCGTGGGTCTCCTCCGGGTGCTCCGGTTTCCTCCCACATTCCGGTTGGTAGGTTAATTGGTCATTGTAAATCATCCTATGATTAGGCTAGGGTTAAACTGGGTGACTGCTGGGCAGCATGGTTCAAAGAGCTGGAAAGGCCCTCTCTGTACTGTATTGCCTATTAAAAAAAAGTGCAATTTACACTGTTTCCATCAGCAAGATGGTGGATTCAGCAGACAGGCTGACACTCTGCTGTGCCTGAAGATTCCCAATGGCAACTCAATAGCATTTACACATCATGGAGAGAGCTCCCAAATTCTGAGGGGACATTTCATTATCTCTTCTTCATGGAGAGATGTGGAGCAGCTAGAGACAACTTTTCCATTGTTAGTCAGTACTCAATAAAGGAAAATTGTTTTAATTGGACTAAGTCAAATTGGAAAATGATGGCTTTATCTCAGCAGTGCATTGTAAGAACTTAAACGGTTAAACCCTTTCTTAAACCCTTTCATGCATATAATGTAGCCAAACTTGATGGAGTCAATGTGCTGCAATTCCTAGATCTGACAAGTTTCAGCTTGAAAAATTCACATTTTACAAGTTTTTTCTTGATACTTCTCAAGTATCGTTGCTTCTCTTGTGGTGTATCAGAATTTTTAGCACAATGTCTGGTTTTTTTAGCTCAACACTCAACCGAACACGTATGGGGAACCTGCCAGATTCGAACCCAGGACCGCTGGCCTCGACGTCGGGTGCAGATACCACTACACCACCGGCCAGCACTCTCAACCATTGGATCAGAATAAAGAACACATTTCTTTGTTGTCTTTTCTGGGTAGTGTATACAGGCATTGACATTTTGATGGTGATGGCATTCCTGATCTTTTTGATTGCAGGTGTTGTCAAAGTATGAATTTAAATAACACCAGAAAACAACTAGCTGCAAAGTGATTTTAAGGTTACAGAGATAAGGATCCTGTCCAAGCAGTCGATCCACCTTTAAAAAGACAATAGCAATGGGATGAGTGGAATGCAATAGGTTCAGGTACAATATGTACAATGAAAAGTTCATTAGATAAGGCAGGATTTTCAAAAAACTCAATCATTTTAGAGGATGCCAGATAAGCAGTGCCACATTTCATTAAATTATTGATGATATAGCAGTATTATCATCTAGTGATGTTGGAAATGCTTGTCCAATATCTTCAGAATCATCGATTATTCCGAGCACCTGATTCACCATAGTTCATTTCATTATTTTTTAAAATATGGTTTCAAGGACAGAAGCACAAGTTCTATGCTGGACAAGTTCTATCATGAAGGATTGCTTTAATTTAGAAGGCAAATTTTTTTTTAAAAAGTTAACACAGGAAATGCTGAAAAAAATTAGCAGATATAGAAAAATAGAAAATAGGTGCAGGAGTAGGCCATTCGGCCCTTCGAGTCTGCACCGCCATTCAGTATGATCATGGCTGATCATCCAACTCAGAACACTGTACCTGCTTTCTCTCCATACCCCCGATCCCTTTAGCCACAAGGGCCATATCTAACTTTCTCTTAAATATAGCCAATGAACCGGCCTCAACTGTTTCCTGTGGCAGAGAATTCCACAGATTCACCACTCTCTGTGTGAAGAAGTTTTTCCTCATCTCAGTCCTAAAAGGCTTCCCCTTTATCCTTAAACTGTGCCCCCTCATTCTGGACTTCCCCAACATCGGAAACAATCTTCCTGCATCTAGCTTGTCCAATCCCTTTAGAATTCTATACGTTTCAATAAGATCCCCCCTCAATCTTCTAAATTCCAGTGAGTATAAGCCTAGTCGATCCAGTCTTTCTTCATATGAAAGTCCTGCCATCCCAGGAATCAATCTGGTGAACCTTCTCTGTACTCCCTCTATGGCAAGAATGTCTTTCCTCAGATTAGGGGACCAAAACTGCACACAATACTCTAGGTGTGGTCTCACCAAGGCCTTGTACAACTGCAGTAGAACCTCCCTGCTCCTGTACTCAAATCTTTTTGCTATGAATACCAACATACCATTTGCCTTTTTAACTGCCTGCTGTACCTGCATGCCCACCTTCAATGACTGGTGTACAATGACACCCAGGTCGCGTTGCATCTCCCCTTTTCCTAATCGGCCACTGTTCAGATAATAATCTGTTTCTCTGTTCTTGCAACCAAAATGGATAACTTCACATTTATCCACATTAAATTGCATCTACAATGAATTTGCACACTCACCTAACCTATCCAAGTCACCCTGCATCCTCTTAGCATCCTCCTCACAGCTAACACCGCCGCCCAGCTTCGTGTCAACCGCAAACTTGGAGATGCTGCATTTAATTCCCTCGTCTAAATCATTTATATATATTGTAAACAACTGGGGTCCCAGCACTGGGCCTTGCAGTACCCCACTAGTCACTGCCTGCCATTCTGAAAAGGTCCCATTTACTCTCACTCTTTGCTTCCTGTCTGCCAACCAATTCTTTATCCACATCAATACCATACCCCCAGTACCATGTGCTTTAAGTTTGCACATTAATCTCCTGTGTGGGACCTTGTCAAAAGCCTTTTGAAAATCTAAATATACCACATCCACTGGCTCTCCCCTATCCACTCTACTAGTTACATCTTCAAAAAATTCTATAAGATTCGTCAGACATGATTTTCCTTTCACAAATCCATGCTGACTTTGTCTGATGATTTCACCTCTTTCCAAATGTGCTGTTATCACATCTTTGATAACTGACTCTAGCATTTTCCCCACCACTGATGTCAGACTAAACAGATTAGGCAGATTAGGCAGCATTTGTGAGAAGAGAAATGGTTATTATTTGGGAGCCTTTTTTTAAAAATTTCAAGCTTCTTCAGTTAGCTAATTTTCATTTTTTTAAATCTCATTTATGTACAAACCCAAGGCAGCAGCTGAACGTTTGAAATCCACCCCCAAGTGGCACAATAACCAAGTTTATATTGCAATTTTTAAAGGTTGCTTCACAGATTTTTAATTTGATTACATATGTACCAATTTAAAGCCAAAGAACTTCCCTCAACTTTATTGAACGATGGTGAGGAACCAGATCCTGGAGGATAAGGGTGTAAAGTATAACAAGTATGTAAACAAAAGCTGTAGATCTGTGGCAAGATGTCCTCAGGGCAATAAATGCAGCTCAATCTGCTATGATCTCCTCGCTTCAGTAATTCCAAGGCTAAGGTCAACATCGTTTGACAACTTTATGCTTTGCTGACTATGGCAAACCAATGAAATGTTTACAGTGATCAGTCATGAGAAAAAGCAACATAAGGAACGAGAAGCACATCTGAAACCTTTCCTCACAAAGCTGCTATTAACCTCAACCAGTCCAACCCCCACAAGCTGCCCGAAGTTAGTATTAAATCTTTTCTTCCAATTTAACTGCTCAGCAAGAGGATGACTGACCAGAGAACCATGGAGATCCATAGCGCAAGGGGAGGCCTCTCCTCACTGTATATCCACTATCTCTTTGCCAGTAGAGATAAACTGTAACTGCCCTGGATATTCAGATTAAAATTGTAAAATTGAAGCAAAAAGAAATAAAAATGTTTGTAAACACAAGAGATTCTGAAGCTGGAACTCCAGAGGAACACTCAGAAAAATTTGGAGGAACTCAGCTGGTCAGGTTGCATCCATGGAAAGGACTAAACCTGTCTTGGACTGAGACACAGGAGCAGAATTAGGCCATTTGGCCCATCGAGTCTGCTCCACCATTCAATCATGGCTGTTCCTCCTCAACCCCAGTTCCCGGCCTTTTCACCGTAACCTTTGACACCATGTCTAATCAAGAACCTATCAATCTCTGCCTTAAATACACCCAACAACATGGCCTCCACAGGGTTCATGAGCCTTAATATTCAATTTCCAGTGTTATTCAATTAAAAATTGATTTTTCCATGAGTAAAGCAAGTTAGCGTTCCCGTCAGTGGTGGGCAAACTCTTGGAGATGGGTCTTAGAAACAGGGTTGTACAAGCATTTTGAGAAGCATCGTCTGATTAGGGACAGTGAACATAGCTTTGTGAGATGCAGATCATGCGCACGAGCCTGAAAGAATTCCTCACAGAAGTGATAAAACAAATCGATGAAGGCAGAGCAGTGGACGTGATGGATATTGTTTTCACTGTAGGCTTATTCAAAACATCAGAAGCATGGGTTCCAGGGAAACTTGGCTGTGTGGATTCGGAATTGGCTTAACCACAGAAGGCAGGGGATGGTGGTAGATGGAGAATATTCCGCTTTAAGGACTGAGCTCAAGAAGTGTGAGGTAATGCTGCAGCTCTCTAAAACTCCAGTTAGGCTTCACTTGGAGTAGTGTGTTCTGTTCTGGTCATCTCATTATAGGAAGGATGTGGAATCTTTAGAGAGGGCGCAGAGGAGACGCTTCCCAGATTAGAGAGCATGTATTATGAGGACAAGGTGAGTGGGCTAGGACATTTTCACTTTGGAGAGAAGGACTTGATACAAGATGATAAGAGGCATAAATAGAGTGGATAGCCAGAGACAGACCCCAGGGTGAAAATGGCTAATAGAAGGGGGTATAACTTTAAGGTAATTGGAGGAAAATATAAGGGGGGAGATATCAGAGGTAGTTTTTTTTTTTACACAGAGTGGTACGTGCATGCATCATGTGGACGTGAAGGTGGCAGAGGCAGGTTCAATTTTAGGCATAATGATGAAAGAAAAATGGGGGGTTATGTGGGAGGGAAGGGCTAAGTTGATCTTGGAATTGGTTAAGGGGTTAGCACAGCATTATGGGCTGAAGGGCCTGCATCATGCTGTCCTATTCTATAGCAGATATTTCTGATTCATCTGAGTCTGCACTTCAATTTGGAGATCACGTTTAAAAAAAAAATTTCTACATCAAGGCCAAATGGCCAAGCATCATTCCTTATAGACAATAATCTACTGGGGCATTGAAGACACCTTTAACAGGGCACCCCCATTCCTTTTAGTACAGCAGCCACCAGGCCCCATGGCAGAGCATAGAAACAGGTTCTTCAGAGTATTGTCATGCGAGCCATCAGGTGCCCATCACTATGAATCCTATTCTACAGCTCTTGTTGCTCTACGACACGGTGTTCTATGAGTTCGTCTAAAATTTAGGTTCTAAATGCTTCTGAAATGAGGGGAATGTTCCTGCCCCCACCACCCTTAGAAGGTGCATCCTGGTTTCAACTCCCCTTGCATCCACCTGCTTACAGATATCACAGCGAAAGGAAAAGATCTGTCACCACTAAAGCTCCATATAACTTTGTCAGGACACCCCCCCCCCTTCAGTCTTTTCCACTTCAAAGAAAATAAACCCAGTCCCTCCAACCATGTTGAATGGCCCACATATGTGCAGTTATATCCACTTCCATTAACCTAAACAAGATATGTAAATGACATGCTAATGACATGATAATTACCAGAAGATCCTTCTCTCTTGATTCTATTTATAGTTGTAAACACAAGTCCGCTACCTCTAATCTCTTACATGTTACCTCTGGATGAGCATCCAAATATGTAAAAGTGAATCTGGAGCCAGTTTCACTTGTTTTTAAGAAAATGACCATCTTATTTACTGCTACTGTCGCAACACAGCCATAGTATTTATTCCTAAATAAAACGTAACAACAGACCATTAGGACAAGTAGATGGTTTCAGTCAGTGCAACACACACAAAATGTTGGAGGAATCAGCAGGTCAGGCAGTATCTATAGAAAAGAGCAAAGAGTTAAATGTTTCAACTGAGACCCTTCTTCAGGACTGAGAGGGAAGATGTCCGAATTAAGTGGTGGGGAGGAGGGGTATGGTTTCAATCGACTCCCGAGCAAATTAAATTAAGTCCAAGACACTTGCGATGGTCACCGAGAGTTCCTGATTTCAATCACATCAGGAAGCACCTGCTGACTGGAAGATCTTCCGCAAAATAAAGAAATAAAGGTCCGATTAGAGCTAACCAAGTGCTTCCAAGTGACTAGAAATCAACACAATTGGGGCTCGAGGGCAAATCTCAATGGAGCACGTAGAACACGAAGATTCTAAAGGCGTAAGGTGAGTAAAACAGAACTCTCTTTAATGCCCTTCATTTATCAAATAACCTTATAGCCATGAAGGATAATGGCATCTTAATTTTTGTTAAATACGGAAATGCATTTTAGAAAGGCATGCAAGGTAGATAATGTTCAAAATGTAAGAACGAAATTGCCTTCTTTATCATAAGAATACACAGCAAAGAAAACAATTCTCTATAAATACAGCCAAAAATCACCAGAGTGCTTTTCAGGATGCGAGTTCAGAATCAGGGTTAGTATCACTGTCTTATAGAAAACCATAAGACAGGGGAGCAGAATTAGGCATTTCGGCCCATCGAGTCTGCTCTACCATTTCGTCATGGACGATCCGTTTTCCCTCTCAGCCCCAGTCTCCTGCCTTCTCCCCTTATCCCTTCATGCCCAGACTAATCAAGAACCTATCCGCCTCTTCCTTGAATATACTTGGCCTCCACAGCCACCTCTGGCAACAAATTCCAGATTCCCCACTAAAGAAATCCCCACACATCTCTGTTCTAAGGACAGCTGTCTATTCAGAGGCTGTGTCCTCTGGCCTTAGATTCTCCCACCATAGGAAATGTCCCCTCCACACCTGCTCTATCAAGGCCTTTCAACATTTGACAGGTTTCAATGAGATCTCCCCCTCATTCTTCTGAATTCCAGTGAGTAGAGGCCCAGAACCATCAAACACTCCTCATACCATAAGCCTTTTGATCCTGGAAACATTTTTGTGAACCTCCATCTGACCATCACAAAGCACTTGGTTAGGTCTAATTAGCCCATTATTTATTTTGCGGAAACCATATGACATGAAATTTGTTGTTTTTGGGAAAGTTGAACAGTGCAAAGGCATAAAATTACTATAAATTGTACTTTAATTTCTTGAACTAAAAAAATTTCTCAAGAGATCTATTTATTTTCATGTAGAATCCAATCACCACCTGTACTTATATGAATACTATCAGTGTGACAATAAATACACCAGTTAGTTCATACGTCATATATTGTAACTGTCGTAAAACTGAACAAAGTACTAAACTGCCAGAGAAAGTGAAAGAGTAAAATTCTACTGACCCCAGGTAGATCAAAGTGATTTAAAAAGTTAGTTAAGTCATGAAAGAGCTAAGTTGCCAATTTTTAAAATCATTCCGTAACTGTAAATCAAAACAGTTACAATTAAACTATGAAAGTTACAGCAAAAGTTACTGTCGCATCCTACATTGAACAATGCAGCGCTGCGTGTATGTCCATCGAGCGAGCGATAACGACCACTGACATCCTTGAGTGGGTGCGGTGGTTACTAGTGCGTCCCGAGGTGACTGTTGAGTCCAGTCCGGGCTAGAAAGTGCCTCCCACACCGTGGGGCAAGTGTGTGAAGCTTCTGTAGTCGAGCTGCCCGCTGCTGTCGTTCCCTTTTTGTTTCAGCGTTGCCATTCTTTTCACCGTTATTGAGAAGGCTCACAGTATGGGCTCTTCAGACAGCGGTGTCGCTGATGACGATCATCTTTAAATATTAACATGTAATTGTGATGGTTCTAATAATTATTCACCTTCTCGATCACACAGTTAACTATCACGGTTATTAACAATTATTAACATGCAATTGCGAAGGTTCTAATAATTATTCACCTTCTCGATCACACGGTTAACTTATTCACCTTCTCAATCACATAGTTAACTATTACTAGTTGTGCACATTACCAGTTGCAAAGCACAAGAGCTCTAACGTGCAGTTGCAGTACCCACCCCATGATTTATCCGGCACCAAACACGGCAGACCAGGAATGGTGTATCATTATCTACACTTAGCTCTCCACTCCTGAAGCTGAGATCGGGAGGACGGTGAGGAAAAGAATAAAATTTGGAGTGGTTAGTTGGGGTTGGCCCTCACATAAGACATGCAGTGTACATGTATTGCAAGTCTCCCAGCGCTGAGGGACCAAGCAAATCTAAATATGAGCCCCCAAGTTCCCAGGCAAAAAGAAACAATGATGCCTCTGCTATCTGATGCAGGAACAGCACACACACACACACACACAGTGGTCATAAGCGTGCACCATGGCAGCACGGAGAGTTTGTGGAATTTTCCATGTGACGTCAAATGCCCCCCCGAATTGCTCCCGTGCGCATTCAACTCGCGCGGAAAATTCAACTTTCAACTGCGGAAAGGTGAAACTGCTTTGTGAAAGGGCACTTCCAAGAAAGTATCCTGTATGTGGAACAGCATTTTCACGGTGCTTCAGAAATCAATAGATCAACAAAAGTAAAAAGTATGACCAAAGGGGCAGGTTTTTAAAAACAGCATCTTGAAGCAGGAGGAAAGGCAAGAGGTGAAGAGGATGTTTAAAAAGGGCATCACAGAGCAGAGTCTAGGTGGTCGTGGCAAGCGACAACAGGGTAAAGAAAGTGAAACACAAGGTAACATAAACAGAAAATACAAATAAAATTAAGATCAGAGGAGATTACAGAGCTAGGGAATGGTAAGGCAAGATTGCTCATTAAATTAAAGACATTGGGATCTTTGCATTGGCAAGAAGTGAACAGGACACAAGCAGAAGACAGCTAAAACACTTGAAGTTTACTGACCAAAGGGGTAGGTGACCAGCTCAGACAACATTGGAACACACTCATTGGCCATTGTATTAGTACACCTGTACTCCTGCTCATTAATGCAAGTATCTAATCAGCCAATCATCTGGCAGCAACTCAATGCACAAAAGCATGCAGACATGGTCAAGAGGTTCAGTTGCTGTTTGGAGCAAGCATCAGAATGGGGAAGAAATGTGACGTAAAGGGACGGACCGTGGTGCCAGACGGGACTGTTTGAGTATCAGAAACTGTGAATCTCTTGGAGTTTTCATGCTAGAGTTTACAGAGAAAGGTGCGATAAACAAAAATCGTCCAGTGAGCAGCAGTTCTGTGGGGGAAAATGCCTTGCTAAGGTGAGAATGGCCAGACTGGTTCAAGACGACAGGAAGGCGACAGTAACTCAAATAACCACACGGTACAAGAGTGGTGTGCAGAAGAGCATCTGCGAACACACAACACATCGATCCTTTAAGTGATTGTGCTACAGAACAGAAGACCATGAACATGCACTCAGTGGCCACTTTATTAGGTACCTCTCTTTCCCGATAAAGAGGTACTTGAGTGTAGGTATGTCTAGAGATGATGAAGCCATAGATAAAAGGTGAAATGGCACGGAAGACAGCAGACTTATATCAAAGAACATGCAGGGTGAGGGTGAGTAAAGATAATTCTGAGGAAATGGGCAACAGACAAGGAAGGGATCAAGCAACTCACTGGCTTCAATTATAATGACCCATTATCAACACACACCATTCACAAATCAAAGCTGTGTTACTGCCACCTCTAGAAGTGCTAGAGATGCTAAAAGTAATTCTTCGAAAGCTTCCCTTCATTTGCATAAAATTAACCATAAATCACTATATTCTATAAAAATAGTTCAGAAGAGATCAACATATTCTAATTTAACAGCATCAATCTGCATCTCATCACCCTACAGTGAACCAAATTTAATGTTCAATGAACTGCTACATCACAACAGGTTTTCCCATTTAATGTGGGTTTACAGCTGACCCAAAGGTTTTCAATTAAGATTTAAAACCGGTTTGTTTTCTGAAGTTTGACTAGCTCTCAGAACTTAATTTGATTGGTGGTAAATTGCAAATGGAGTGAGGGAACTGGCTCTGAAATACTGTCAGCTCATCAAGACAAGAAAGCCAAATTAAGAGAATTAAAATGACAAAAATCATTGAAGCATCCTGAGTTAATGACTCCACCTTGTTGAATTCTGTTCTTCTCTACCTCAGGAAGCCTGCCAAACCAGATTCCCATGAGGGTTCAAACAAAACAGTCAGAAAGATTCAACAGAAATAAACAGGAAAAACAGCAAATCCCAAACCAATTTTTAAAAATAACTGTACGGTCTTCAAAAAGTCTATTCCAATATTTCACCTTGAAACATGTATCTTTGCCAACTAAATCCTTTCCCAATATTTTGTCTGACCTATTTTATCATGTTTTCTACTATAAAGTCAAAGTTTCAGGAAGAGTGATCACAAATAGAATAACAAATGTCTTTCACCTCCTCCCAAACCCAGGAGCAACAAGGTTAATTGGATCACATCAATACTCGACTGCCCCAGGATGAACCTAGCATCTTCGTTGTCAGGTTTAGTCACGTCACACTGCATCTCCAGGGACGTTTGCTTTCACACTGCCTCTCACACAATTTCCAAAACAGAGAAAGAGAGAGAGAGAGAGCGAGAGAGCGAGAGAGCGAGAGAGCGAGAGAGAGAGCGAGAGAGAGAGAGAGAGAGAGAGAGAAAGTAAAAGAAAACAGGACAGGGACAGAGAGAGAACCAGAGAGAGACAGACAGACACACAGCGAGACAGAGAGAGAGAAGATGAATGAACCAGATAGGAACGAACAGAGAGAGTGTGACAATGAGGGAAACAACATTTTGTCCAGAAGTTTAGTTTACAGAAATATCAGATTTCAAACAACTCCAGCAAAACAAAAGATTATTGGGCGCAATTCAGGCAAAGGATTCTTGCACCATAGTATTAATTACAACACACCCTTGTGAATGGCATCTAATAGCTACAACCACAGGAAGACTAACCAAGACACTCACTTCCTTTCATTCGACCACTCCATACTCCAGGAGTTGACAGCACACAATACCTTAATCATATTCGTAATATCAATGGGGTCACTTTATAAATTGTACTTGCATCACAAAGTTTAAATATGCCCAGGTGAAAGTGGAAATCTTACACTCATTAAAAAAAGAGGTTAAGCTGTTCCTAATCATGTCATAAAGCTGTCTGTGTGTAATTTATAAATTTAAAGGTAGAATTTCCTTCACTGATTCCATCTGTGCAAATATCGTCATGTAATCTGCATTCAACAGTCCTCTTTGCACCATTCTAACCAGTTAAAAAACAATTCCATTATGTTAGAGAGAAATTGATTGAATTGCATTACTTTCAACGTACAATATCCTCTAATTCACCTTTCTTTCTGAAGCACACCGTAAGCTATCTAAGCAACAGGGGCAAATATTTTTCTTCTATACTTCAGAGTGCACAATAACAAAAATGCAGAAAAGGTTGGTAGCTGAATCAGTGTTGTGTAGAAGGAAGGAAGGATATATCTGAAACATTAGCTGATTTTCTGTGTTTCCTCAAATCCTCAGCACATCTGAATGTGTGTTGGAAGGAGTAGAGTACTGAAACTACCCTTATGAATTTAGGATTTGGTTCAGCTGTGCCCTGACATTCATTACAAAGTGTGTCAATAAATATTGTTAACTGGGTGAAGTCCATGAGTGTATGCATTGGCAATGAAAGTAAAAATACTCGGGCAGAATAACTGAGCAGTGATAAAAGACAAAATTTATTCTTATAAAGAAAACATTTTAAGTTGGTTTTGCCTCAGAATTACTTTTGCCCTCATACTCAAGTTAATTGTCACTCATAACTTTCAATTTCTCTCATTTCTCCTCACAGAACAAAGGTTAAAATGTCATCCACCCACCACTTAACCAGAAATCATTTCCTTTTGGTTTTACCGGCTCTGATAAGACAAGAGTTTACTATTTACGTCATGGCTAGTTCACTTAATACAGGCAACCTTCAAAAACTGAAAGCAATTCTCCTTTCAAAAGTCATTATTCAGCCTTTTCCACAAAATTATTTTGCAGTATCAAAATTCAAGATAGGACAACTAAATTTCACTTAAATTTACCTTCCTACTGTTACAAAAATGCACACACACACACCAACCAAATCAATGTACTATGATAATAAGACCATAAGATAGGAACAGAATTAGGCCATTTGGCCCATTCATAATAAATGAACCTTGAACTTTGAATCATTTCAAGGACAAGCATATTAACATTCCCCCAAATAAGTTGTATTTATACCTACATACCAAAAGGGAAAGTAAAATTTACAATAAGTGAAAACTGTATTCAACATTCATTCCAAAGTTCCAATTTCCAATAGCAGCATTTTTACAGTACTCCCTTGAAAACACAGAACATCTCCTCTTCCATGAAGACAAACATAAAAGAGCAAAGGTTTACTGATAAGGTTGTATTATGTTTGGTGGATTAGAAATGAGCGACAACAAGGAATTGGACCACTATTTTTTTGAGTCACAGAAAGTGTGCAGAATTACATAGAGAGTAACTCAGGGTACAATGGGTTTATGAGACCTGCAGTTTGTAAAGTTAGATAGGAGTATGGTGACTGGCAAGAAATATATTTGAGATGGGAATTCATGAAGGAATTAACGCACAATTGAAGGCCGTGACACCTGACTGGAAATGCAAAGATGGAATCTGGGTAAGCAACAGTCTAGTAGTAAGCTCCATGGTAGAGTAGCAGTTAGCACGACACTATTACAGCTCGGGGCATCGGAGTTCAGTTCCAGCGTCATCTGTAAGCACGTCCGTATGTCCTTCCAGTGTACGCATGGGTTTCCTCCGGGTGCTCCCGGCTTCCTGCCACAGTCCAAGGGTGTACTGTTTAGTAGTGTAACCCCCCCAGGTTCGGCCAGTGACATTAGTCTAGGGAAGACAGTCTCTGGCCCTGCTAGGCGTGTGAAATCTGAGGTGCAAAACCTCTTGACTGTGTGGATGCTGCATGATGACTAAGACATTCGCCACGTTGCTAACATCTGGCTCACTCCGTCTTCTGCCGAACCAAAAGACCGAGAACAACTCGCTCTCAGGCACACAAGAAGAAAACAAACGCTCCCCTCATTGGACAGTGTACATTCCAAAGCCCCCGTCATCTCTGGTCATAGCCCAAACACTGCTGCTACAGAACAACCATTACATTAGCAGTGAAACCTTTCCCAGGGCGTTACAGTCAGTTAATTGTAAATCATCCCATGATTAGGCTAGGGTTAAATCGGTGGGTCACTGGGCAACATGGCTCGAAATACCGTAAGGTCTGTTCCACGTTGTATCTCTAAATAAAGAACGCAATACAACAGTTCTTAAAGTACAAGAAATGCTGACCAGTAATGTGGCAGAGTGACTACTGGAACCCAAGATGACCATTTTCAACATGAACAGGTAGTCATCACTGGAAAGAGATCCAGGCCCATTGGACTCAAATCACAGAAATGATTAGGTCCCAATTTACTCTATTTCGGCAGTGAAGCAGCATTAGCCTTGTTCAACTTAAAGTTAAAAATCTATTACAAACGTGACAGGAAACCATGCCTTTTGACAAGTCATTGTTGTTGCATGAATGGAGTCACTGGAGAAAAGTACTGGTAGATACAAGCAGGTTCTTTATTCGACAAAACATGGTACAGCAGGCATCAAAAGGAGACACTTTCAGTGGAAAGGTCTGCTGGCCCAACGTGGGGCTCCATATTTTATGTGCCAAACATCAAAAGCATAATTCTATATTTACAATGTATGGACAATGCTTTTTTTGAAGTCACACACAAGCTTCACACCTCCTGATTCACATCCACACCGCAGACATCCAAATGGATTTTAATCAGCATTGTCTGGACTGGGATTCACGGCTTTTAGGAACCCATCGTTCAGAGCTGGACTGCAAATGAAATCCACAATACACTTTCAGATATGAAAACTGGTAGCCAAAGTCAATTGCTAATTGTATATGTCCTAAACCCCCAAATCACTCTAAAAGTCATCAAAATACGCATTACTGTAATAAAAATACTTTGAACTTGGAATCCTCCTATATGATGCCAGCATTAATTGTTTATATAATCATGGATACATTTTACATCAAAAATGTGGTTTCTAAAACATATTCCCTAACATACAATAAACATAACCACAGGAACAGGTGAGAAAGCTACAATATGGATGACTGATTCATGTCACACTCTATTTATAATAGGTAGACATTAGTTGTCCTCTGTGCAAACCACTAAGATTAATTCTAATATCCTCTGTCGCTACTTACTTAGAATGTATTTCAGATCTCATCAGTGCAGGCAACCATATCCACAGGACTAAAAATATCTATATTAATTATAAAGCCAGGGTCACCAGAATCTCCTCAAGTTATGGACATTAAATGAGAACTTTTGTTCAATCTCCTCAACAGCTCCTTGAGGTCGAGGATCACTTGCTTCTATCCCAGTTCTGTAGGTCTGAGGTATTCAAAGTGCCTAGCTTCCATGGTCTCTGCCTTTGGCTGAGTAGGTGATAGTGATGGGGCAGATGGCACTGTCCACTCTTTCAGATGCTTATGCACGTGTCCCATCATATACGCGAGCTGATCAGTGTCCTTCCTGATGTTCCTTCTCCATTTTAAGCAGCCACAGGTCAGTGTACGAAACTGTTACCCTTCTTCAATGAGGTTTAGGGAATGTCCTTTAAACATTTCCGCTGTCCTCATGGAAATCTCTTGACGTTACCGAATTCAGATGTGATTATCGGTTCTAGAGTCTGATGTGAGGTTTGCAACAACTGGCTGAGTGTGATCACACCTTTAACGCTGGTAACATGGTCCAATCGGAGATGACTCTCCTTGTCCATCTACCCTGCCAATGGATTTTGAGGGGACAACATTAGTTGTAATTCTCCTGTTTTGGGACATTCAGCAAAATCTCCAAAGCATATTGGGGCAGTAGGAACCATAACTACTCAGCATGCTGTCAGATCTGAAGTCTCCTTTCCTCAAATGGCCTAAGACTGAACTGGCATACTGAAGGCAGTAGTGAATTTCAATGCCTGTCTTCACCAAGAGCTGCTTTCCAAAGTAAGAAAGTGTTCCATGGTTTTCAGTTCACTCTCACTCTTAATCATCGGTAATTTTTCAATATCTTTGTGGTTTGGTGTTTTCTATTCTGAATTTTAGGCTCTTTTTTGCCGTTTGCACAATTTGTTCTTTTTTGTGCGTTGGGGGGGGGGGGTTGATGTTTTTCTTTAAATGGTTTCCATGGTTTCCTTTGTTTCATGGCTGTCTGTGGGAAGACGAATCTCAGGGTTGTATACTGCATACATACTTTGATAATAAATGTATTTTGAACATGAATTAACAAGAGGCAGGTTGGTAGACCACCTGTATCTTGGCCAAACACCACTTTGGTAGGGGAGATTCTTATGAAATACCCATCATCTTGTGTGTTTCTGTGTGTCAAAACCCTTGTTCCACTGAAAATGATGCACACTGGACAGAAAAGTAGGTTCCCAAAACAAACATAGGATGTTAATTAATACGTATAGTTCAAGAAAAAAAATTGGAACAGTTTGATGGTATTATTAGCACGGCTGACCTGGCATTTCACCGCATAGTAGTTATATAAATGATTTATTTCCAACAGTATAAGGTGACTTCAACTTATTTCCTCATACCTGGGACATATATTCACTATAATTCATTGTTAATCAAATGCAAACATACAAGTGCCACAACTCCCAGATAATGTCTTGTGGGAGACATCTCCCCTGCTATGGAAAACTTGACTGGGTTACAATACGTAACAGTGGAGATAAATATTGCATCCTTTGTGCAATTAACCTTCAGTTTGAATATTAGCATTCTTAATTGAAGATAAGATGGTTACTTTTAAAAAATATTCCTGACTCATTGCAGTTTTGCATACTTTGCAGAAGCGAAATTTCTCTGTATCTATTCTCTGAAATCAATTTATCTAATTTAAACCATTATATTTCAAGTACCTTGACCAGTCAATTCCCATCAACCTTCTAAACCCATAAAAGTGTGCTAGCATGTTGCTAACTGTCCTTTTATAATTTTGGTCTTTAAACCTTTGAAATAATTATGGTGTATCTGAAACATCCATTCCAAGACCAGTAAGATATTCCCAAGGGTTGCTAATCAGATACAAAGTATTCTAGATATTCTGATCATGGTTCGATCTGATAGAACTTGTTCACTTTTGAATTCAAACCCATTTGAGATAAATGACAACAGTACATGAACTGACCCATGGGGTGGCATGGTGGAGTAGTGGTTAGCACAATGCTTTACTATACCAGCGATCCGGGTTCAATTCCTGCCGCTGTCTGAAAGGAGTTTGTACGTTCTTGACAGACAGACAGACATACTTTATTGATTCCGAGGGAAATTGGGTTTTGTTACAGCCGCGCCAACCAAGAATAGTGTAGAAATATAGCAATATAAAACCATAAATAATTAAATAATAATAAGTTAATCATGCCAAGTGGAAATAAGTCCAGGACCAAACTATTGGCTCAGGGTGTCTGATATTCCGAGGGAGGAGTTGTAAAGTTTGATGGCCACAGGTAGGAATGACTTCCTATGACGCTCAGTGTTACATCTCGGTGGAATGAGTCTCTGGCTGAATGTACTCCTGTGCCTAACCAGTACATTATGGAGTGGATGGGAGACATTGTCCAAGATGGCATGCAACTTGGACAGCATCCTCTTTTCAGACACCACCGTCAGAGAGTCCAGTTCCACCCCCACAACATCACTGGCCTTAACGAATGAGTTTGTTGATTCTGTTGGTGTCTGCTATCCTCAGCCTGCTGCCCCAGCACACAACAGCAAACATGACAGTATGACATGTTCTCCCCATGATCATGTGGATTTCCTCCAGGTGCTCCGGTTTCACCCACACATCCAAAGATGTAACTTACTAACAGTTAGTAGGTTAATTGGTCATTGTAAGTTGTCCCATGATTAGACTAGGGTTAAATCGTGCTTGCTGGGTGGCATGGCTTTAAGGGTCTATCCGTGGTGTATCTCAATAAATAACTAAATAACACAAGTTCTTCAACCTTCTTGCTAACTTTTTTGTAACCTGTTTACCTGACTGAGCCACTAAATCACTTTATTCCTTAACAATTCCAGTCTCTCACTGTAACATGCAAGTCATGTGTAACACCAGTAACATCTTCCACTTTAGCACTCCCACTCTTTCAAGGATTATTTCTGGTGAACAACTGGCCCTGGTGTTCCAACAACCCTGACTGTGTAAGCCGCTTCATCAGTAAGTACTTTTGTTAACCGCTTAAATTATTGACCATTTCAAGTTTAGAAAATTAATGAGGGTGAAAGACAACCTGAAGGGCACCAATTTGTATTTCTGAAGTCCAAAAATGGAAAATGATTGAACGGAAATCCTACCAAAGTTTAAGCAGTTTATGCCCTTTACAACACGCGTGGCCAAGTGGTTAAGGCTTTGGGCTAGCAATCTGAAGGTTGTTAGTTCGAGCCTCAGCCGAGGCAGCGTGTGTGTCCTTGAGTTTGAGCAAGGCACTTAACCACACACTGCTCCTGCACGTTTATAGCCCAGTGGCGGCAGCTGGTGCAGTGTGGACAAGACGAGACGGCCTGTGTTTGCACTTAATTTGTCTGCAAACTCAGATGTACAATTCTGTTTCTTTATCTTCATTACTAACATACCGAGAAGCAGAAACTGCAGATGACATCCATAAGATACACCAAATCTGATCTGGCCAATCGGAGAGCACACTTTCTCTATGTCCTTTCAAACATTTCCATGCTTTACAGGATTTCTTGTTTTCGCTAATGACCTTATTGTGAACATCATCAAATACCTCCAGGAAGTCAACATGTATAAGCGCCTTGCCAGTCACCTCACCAGGAGATGGAATGCATTGGTCAGAAATGGCCTGATTTTCAGGAACCAAATAAACGTCAATTCTGAGCCACTGTTTCTTCAAACTAATTTTTCCCTCTCCATTCTCAGTGCAATCAGCTCACCACAAATGAAACTAAACTCCAGGGTTTGCTCACTGGTCTTTCTCAAGCTCTCCTCTCAGAGAAATTAAAAGCTCCAATCCAAAAACAGCTCTTGAGTTTACAGAGATTTCGGAAATTACAATTAAAAAGCTGCGCTTTTCAATCTTATTCTATAAAATTCTGCCATTGGGAACCAACAATATGTCCATTTGAAGCTCTAGTGTTTCCTTCATTGTCATTTAAATCTATTCAGAGTCCCCAAAACCACACCACCAGCCACCCCACTATTTTTTAACTTTCTCCGCTGTGAAAATGGATGAAATATTCTTGGTTAATAAGTGTGCAACTTTTCTCACTATGAGCCACAATTACATCATATTTAAATGGACTCACAGTCTTTTATACCACTCTCCTATTGATATATTCATCAAAGTCTGCTATTAGCCTTGTTTTTTTACTACATTCACTTTTAGTCCCTCCCACTAGTTTTCTTTTGTATCCATTTGTAGCTTTTTAAAGGTCTCCAGTCTGCCAGATTTCTACATAAGTATTTATCTAGCTCTCTTTTAAAAAGCTTCATGCCATTTCATACTTCATTTGTGCACCTTCATTGTAAAACTATGAATTTCTAAAAGGCACATACAGACATAACAGCATATCGGACAGTTCTTCCTCAGCTTCTTGCAGCTTAACCAGCAGGTTTATTCATTAACGATACAACCTAGTTTACTCTGCTCAATTTTTTTTTACTTCGTGCTTTCAAAACTTTCTTTATTTAAAATTCAAAATCTTGTTTTTCTTTTTGTTTCTCTCGAATTCAAATCCATTCAGACAGTGCCTGACCTGCTGAGTTCCTCCAGCGTTCTGGTGTGTTCCTTTAGATTTCTAATATCTGCAGAATTTCTTGTGTTCACTTTATCCTAATTTTTAAGATGTTTCCTTACTATCAAATTGTTCATGAATTCTGATGTCAATCATTAAAAATTCAGTCTAGCTTGCTTACAAATGCTATAAACAATTTTTTTGTTATAAATTGCACTAAAATAATAACCTACCCCAATACTAACAATAAATAACTCCAAGGAGCTCCAAAGAAAGTTTTGGGTATGTGCTAGCAAGACAAGAAAGGATCCATTTTCACCTGAGATGATCAATAGCCTCCATGAATATCGTAGCATCTGAATATGCTTCCCAGGAACACAATCTGGTTCTAAGCCTTCACGGAATGATTACCAAAAGCTTCAGGGAAAGGTGTTTTAAGAACCATCTTAAATAAAAGTAAGGTTGATTGAAAAGCAGAACATTTCAGACTTAATTCAAAACTCAAAATTAAAATGCCCAGAAACATAAGGGAAATAATGGCAAAAGATACCACACAGCTGTAACCCTAATACCAAAGCTGAGAACTCAAAAGTAGGCAAATAGAAAACACAACTTCATTAAAGTCAACCATGGAAAGCAGATACTAAAATGCAGAGTTCCTTATCACATACTACTGGGCATTATAAGGAGATCTATCTTTCAACAACAAACAAGAGAAAATCTGCAGATGCTGGAAATCTGAGCAACACACACAAAATGCTGGAGGAACTCAGCAGGCCAGGCAGCATCTAGGGAAACAGTACAATCGATGTTTTGGGCTGAAACCCTTCGTCAGAACTGGAGAAAAAAGCTGAGGAGTAGATTTTAAAGGTGGGGGGTGGGGAGAAGGAAATACAAGGTGATAGGTGAAACCTGGAGGGGGAGGGATGAAGTAAAGAGCTGGGAAGTTGATTGGTGAGAGACAAAGAAGGCCGTGGAATAAAGAAAAGGGGGGGGGAGCTCTAGAGGGAGGTGATGGGCGGGTAAGGAGATGAGGTGACAGAAGGAAAAGGGGATGGGAAATGGTGAAGCCGAGGGTGCGGGGGGCGTTATCAGAAGTTTGAGAAATCAGTGTTCATGCCATCAGGTTGGAGGCTACCCAAATGGGATATAAAGTGTTGTTCCTCCAACCTAAGTGTGGCCAGTGGGGGAGGCCAAGGATGGACAATTTGGAATGGAGATGGGAAGCGGAATTAAAATGGGTGGCCACTGGGAGATCCCGCTTTTTTGTGGCGGATGGAGCGTAGGTGCTCGGTGAAGTTTTTTCTTTCAGCTTTTTTTCTCTTTTTTTTGCCTGTTCTCTTCTTAGAATCAGTTACAGCTTCTCATGCTGGGAGAAAATACACCTAATCTTCACATGGGCTCTTTCGATTCATAGAGAAGAACAGCACAGAAACAGGCCCTATGGCCCATCTAGTCCATGCTGAACCATTTAAACAGCCTATTCCCGTTGACCTGCACCTGAACCATATTTTGTGTAATATTGTTCTGGTATTAGTCTGCATCGATTTCATATCTTTACTGTGTTTCTTTACTAACATTGATTGCGTTTCTTGTATTCACTGTGAATGCCCTCAAGGAAGCGAATCTCAGGGTGGCATGTGACGACATATATGCACTTTGATAATCAATTTACTTTTACGAGTTCATAGTTCAAAGTATGTTTACTATCAAAGTAAGTGTATGTGGAAATGTCTGGCCTGGTCAAAGAGGTAGCAGCCAAGTACATGCAAGTATTTTCAGACATACAAATCCATTTCATATACTAAAGCAGGGCATGCACTGGAATTTATAGACGTTCCTGGGCCAGGCTCAAGCATTCCAAAGTTTAACGACACCGCATTCTGACTCAGATCCCAACTTTGATTACCAATCTGTGCCCAAGTTTTTCATCTCTTGTGGATCGGGCAGCCTCGGGGATCTAAGTCCGGGTTATAGCAGCAGTGCCACTGGGTCATTCATGTGCTTGCTTGCTATTCGGTGACTCCACGGGAGAGGGGTATATGCACAGGCATCGTAGGAAGCGCCAGTCACTGGATAGTCAATACTCAAAACCCAACAATATTAACAGCCTCTCCCCAGCAAGTTGCCAGAAGATCTCAATTGCCCAGGGATATGAGTCAGCAAAACTGGCCAAACCGCACATAGAGACGTAGAGGTTAAAAATAATACGCATCACATCGCAATAAATCAGTCGTCTTACATCACAGAAGAGGGGATCAGGTATTTGTACAGAATTACTTTCGTTTAATGTGGAACTTATCTACTACCGGCTCCTCCTAACTGATCACTTATGAAATTACCCGATTGCCTCCCTAAAATACTACTAGTAAAAGCCAGCACTGCAGGTAAAAATGAGGATATTTTTCCAAAAGTTCGTTCAGCCTTTCAGTCTGGACACGGTTAGCAGCCTGGACATCAGTTCAAGCCGAGTAAAATTCTCCATGGCTTTTCACATCCTCATTTAAAAATATCTTGCCAAGATGTCACATGGTCTGGGGTATATGTTAGTTCACAGTGGCACTGGCCGGTATACTTTTACAGGAGAGATTTGTCGGCGCGATCCTTAGCCGTGAGTGGAGCCACTCAATGAAAAACACGGGCTGGCAGATCCATTTGCCTAATTGGTCAATTCTCGTCTAGTTAAACCACACCTGATCCCAAACAGCCCTGGGACAGAAGACGAGTAGTGCTTCCACTCCCCTCTCACCGCAGAGCCGTTTTACGGAATGTGAAGGGCCCGACAGCGGCCGCTCGGTTGCTTCCGAAGCATCGGCTTCACCGAGGCGGCTGGAATCCAGGCAAAACATTCCCAAGCGAGGCTGACACGCCAGTATTTGCAGCCGATCAGCAGCGGCGGCAGCAAGAGGCGTTGACGCCACGTTCACAGGTTTACGGAAATTTCAAATAAGCTGATCGCGGTTTCGGGGTCACTGCACAGGAGATTCGAGTGCCTCCGCCACCCCCAACAACCTGCGCAAATACAAATTCCGTTCAACCATTTGGAACTGATCGATACATTTGTATGTTGATTCTAACAAGAGCCCCGATCTCCCGATAAGCGCTTAGAGAAGTAGTAAATGTCAGACTCATATCAGTCAGCAGCGATGTAGTGAAAGCTGGAGACCCTGGTTGGAGAACGAGAATAATTTCTTATTCACCGGCAAGCTACTTACTCTCTCTTTCTCTCCTTTTTTTGCATGGATTCTGCCCTTCATTCCCTGGATTTATTTAATAATAATGATTGTATTGTGCTCTATTCTACGGAGCTTTCTACCCCAAACACCTGCACTTAACCTGAAGCACAGGCGCTTGCTCTCCATCCATTCAAGTATCAATGTATTATCGTCTCTGTGCCCGCTCTGTAGTGTACCTGCTTCCCGAGTTTTCCCTCCTGCCCTCCATCCCGCTGCCAATGCGCTTTCTGCACCGTACCTGCTCCCCGAGCTCTCTCTCTCTCTCCTGCCCATCCTGCTCCGTGCGCTCTGCACTGTACTTGAGCTCTCTATCCTGCTCTCCTCCCGCTGCCAGTGTGTTTTCTGTACTGTACCTGCTCGCTGAGCCCTCTCTCCCTCCTGCCCTCCATCCCGGTCCGTACTGTACCTGCTCCCCGAGCCCTCTCTCTCTCTCTCTCCATCCCGGTCCGTACTGTACCTGCTCCCCGAGCCCTCTCTCTCTCTCTCTCCATCCCGGTCCGTACTGTACCTGCTCCCCAAGCCCTCTCTCTCTCTCTCCCCCCATCCCGCTCTGTACAGAACCTGCTCCCCGAGCTCTCTCTTTCTCTCTCTCTCCATCCCGGTCCGTACTGTACCTGCTCCCCGAGCCTCCCTCCCCTCTCTCTCTCCATCCCGGTCCGTACTGTACCTGCTCCCCAAGCTCTCTCTTTCTCTCTCTCCCCCTATCCCGCTCTGTACAGAACCTGCTCCCCAAGCTCTCTCTCTCTCCCTCCATCCCGCTGCCTGTGCGCTTTCTGCACCGTACCTGCTGCCAGCGCGATCTCTCTCCGTATTTTACCTGCTGCCTGTCAAACTGCTCCCGCTCCGCTTCCAAACTGTGCACGGAGCGGCGGTGCAGCACCTTGGCCGGCACTTGTCTGATGGTGTTCATCGGGGGCTCCGCTCGGTCACCGCGCAGCCGCTCACCGCAACGACCGCTTTCAGATTCGGCTTCCCCGGCGCGCTCGCGCTCACGCTCACGCTCGCTCCCGCGCCCGCACGGCCGGCGGCGCGCTCGCGTGCATGACGGGTAAAAAGGGGGCGGCACAACCTCGCCAGCGCAATACGGCGCCTGGCAGCACCGTGTCTTGCTGCAAGAGGGTTGGGCCGATTATGGTGGTGCCAATGAGGCAAACTACCACAACCCGCGTGCAAACTGGGAACGTTGTGACTATTGTTCTGATATGCATTCAAAAAATTGCACTGTCCATTTTTAAATGACCAACCTCGTAAGTATTTTATCCCGATACTGATTTATTCTCTCTATCGATAAATTAAACATGAGGAAAGCTGACGATTTTCCCCCCTACATACATTAATTCAACTCTGCCTCTTTGTGAGCTACAGTCCCACAAATGAAATTAATAGCTTAAATATTTGCACATCTAACATGCAAACAAAACAAATGCAAAACTGTTTCCACTATGGCAACAAGATGGTCCATGTGGCATTGGCTGTCAATATCAGTTCTGGGTGCGAGCAACATAAAGTATGCAGTCAAAGCACACTAATGCTAAATTGAAATTCAGCACTTGAACACTACTAGTTAATCAGGCATAGAAGATGAACCATTGAACATTACAGCACAGAAACAGGCCTTTTGGCCCTTCTTGGCTGTGCCGAACCATTTTTCTGCCTAGTCTCACTGACCTGCACCTGGACCATATACCTCCATACACCTCTCATCCATGTACCTGTCCAATTTTTTCTTAAATATTAAAAGTGAGCCTGCATTTACCACTTCATCTGGCAGCTCATTCCATACTCCCACCACTCTCTGTGTGAAGAAGCCCCCCCCCCCCCATGTTCCCTTTAAACTTTTCCGCTGTCACCCTTAACCCACGTCCTCTGGTTTTTTTCTCCCCTAGCCTCAGTGGAAAAAGCCTGCTTGCATTCACTCTATCTATACCCATCATAATTTTATATACCTCTATCAAGTCTCCCCTCATTCTTCTACGCTCCAGGGAATAAAGTCCTAACCTATTCAACCTATTCAACTCAGTTTCTCAAGTCCCGGCAACATCCTTGTAAACCTTCTCTGCACTCGTTCAACCTTATTAATATCCTTCCTGTAATTCGGTGACCAAAACTGCACACAATACTCCAGATTCAGCCTCACCAATGCCTTATACAACCTCACCATAACATTCTAACTCTTATGCTCAATACTTTGATTTATAAAGGCCAATGTACCAAAAGCTCTCTTTACTACCCTATCTACCTGTGACACCACTTTTAGGGAATTTTGTATCTGTATTCCTAGATCCCTCTGTTCTACTGCACTCCTCAGTGCCCTATCATTTACCTTGTACGTTCTACCTTGGTTTTTCCTTCCAAAGTGCAAAACCTCACACTTGTCTGTATTAAACTCCATCTGCCATTTTTCAGCCCATT
The DNA here is from genome assembly GCF_048418815.1 of Hemitrygon akajei. Classification (NCBI taxonomy): domain Eukaryota; kingdom Metazoa; phylum Chordata; class Chondrichthyes; order Myliobatiformes; family Dasyatidae; genus Hemitrygon; species Hemitrygon akajei. The sequence goes on from NC_133137.1 coordinate 18,772,259, forward strand.
TTTCCAGCTGGTCCAGATCCCTCTGCAAGCTTTGAAAACCTTCCTCACTGTCCACTACATCTCCAATCTTTGTATCATCAGCAAATTTTAAGCATTCATCACCTTGACCTGGACCATACAACATTTATTTCCAGACTACTTGTTTTTATTCCAGTTTTATTCTAATTTGAATTCAAATTTCCAGCACCTGAATGTTATTGTATTATCATTTTGTTAATCAAAGTAAGAGCAGCATTTGCAGAAGAAAATAAACTTACCAAAAGACAAAACTCAACCTGCAGATTTGTGTACATCAACAGTGATACTGGGGATAGTGAAAATATGTTCCCAAAGTCAGAAAGGTTTAAATAAACTTATTATTTTAAAGAAGGAAAACAAGGGAGGTTGATTCTGCAGATGCTGGAAATCTCGAGCAACATGCACAAAATACTGGAGGAACTTAGCACGTTAGGCAGTATCTAAACAAGCAGTCCATGTTTTTGGGCCAGGACCCTTCATCAGGAATGGACAGGAAGGAGGGGAGAAGGCAGAATAAGAAGTTGAGGGGAAGAGGATGGAGTACAGGCTGGCAAATGATAGGTGAAACCAGGTGAGAAGGAAGGTGGACGTGTGGGGAAGTGGGGGGGAATAAAGTAAGAAGCTGGGAGGTGAAAGGGGTAAACGGCTGAAGGAGGAGGAATCTGATTGGAGAGGAGGCTGGATCATGGGGAAGGAGGAGGGGCTGCAGAAGGAGGTGATGGGCAGGTGAGGAAAGCTGGGTAAGAATAGAGAATGGAAAATGAGAGAAATTACCCCAAGTTAGAGAAATTGGCGTTCGTGCCATCAGGTCAGAGGCTGAAAGTTCAGCAAACAAGTTCTGGCAAAAAGTAAGAACCCATACATGAGAGGACTATCATGAGATATCACTGCATTTCGTTGTCCAAGTATCACTGATGATGAAGATAAACGGAAATTAATGGGATTATATAGAGTGATGGGAGCCTCAACAGATAACTTAAAGGAAAACTTAGTCTGCCTGCAGAAATTTAAAAAATTAAGGAACTGGTAACATTTGTTGAAGAATCACTTTAACCTAGAGTCAAGCAACAAAGTGCAAAGGTTTATGTTTTAGCCATGGTTAATAAAACCTATCAAAACCAAGACCAAACATGTAGCTGAAATGAAGACTACAGATATGGCAACACATGATCACACATATTTAAGGACAAGCGAACCAAAGGCAACCAGAACAGGCTTTGATATCACAGTTGAATTAAACCTTTTGAGCTTTCAATGAGAATTGGCCATTAATTGAAATGAGCAAGCAAGGATTTGCCAGTGAGGCTGGTAGTTCCCTGTGACAGCACACACCAAAACAAAGCCAAACACACTGTCCTGAAGTTATTTTAGGTAAACAAGACTGTGAAGGGAAATAAGTGCCATCTGAATACTTGTCTGTGCTTTAAAAGACCACATCACCGGAATCTGCAGGAATAAGTACGATGTAAAGTTAGTAGGTAAAATGAAAGTTTCAAAAAATGAGTTTGAAATTTCCTAAGTTTCCAGCATCTCGAGTACGTGGAAAGGAAATATGAAGACTGAAATGGTTTGCGATGTTTAACAATAAATAGACTGACATATGGACACTGATTATTGTCAAAAAGTCCATTATTAAGAACCCCCAGCACCCAGGGCATGCCCCTCTCTCACTGTTACATCAGGAAGGAGGTACAGAAGCCTGAAGGCACACACTCAGCGATTCAGGAACAGCTTGTTTCCCTCTGCCACCCTATTCCTAAATGGACTTTGAACCTGTGAACACTACCTCACTTTTTCCAATATATATTATTTCTATCGCTGCACAACTTTTATACATATACCGTAATTGATTGATTGCTTTTTTGATTTTTTTTTCTCTCTTCTATATTATGTATTGCATTGAACTGCTGCTGCTAAGTTAACAAATTTCATGACACATGCTGGTGATGATAAACCTGATTCTGATTCTAAGAGAGAAATGGCATTTGACCTTAACACTGATACAGCGTTACTATTGAGCCAGACTGAGTGTGGAGTTGGGTACTTTGCCTGAAGTCAAGAAGGCACAGCTAAATCTGAAAACACTAGCTGGACTCGCTGGAATGACTGTGAAATATCAAAGACACAGATAAACTTTACCAACAAGAGTTATATCAGGCTCTGGCCCAAACTTCTTGGGAAGAAATTCCCCTAGAATGAGCAACAGCAACATTAAGATGACTGAAGCTGGAACATTGCATGTGGTGTTAGACCCATGAAGGGCATTTTAAAGATGACCTGGGCGCATTGAAAGGCACCGACCAAATGACACACCATAGCTCTTCAAGCCCAGGTCATGTCTTATTCAACTATTAAACTAACTTATTAACTTATTAAACTAAAATTAGAGCTGAAATTGACAGGCTTCACCTAGAGAAAATAATTAACGTTTTAAACATTCAGGGCAGCACCCACTGTACAAAAAGCACAATGAATCCAACAGGGTTCATGGAGATTAAATGATTGTCAATCAAATTACATCCCTGGAATAGTACCCCATTTTGAAAATATAAAAGCTGTCATTTTATTCAGACAGCACACCACCATGTCCAATAGCAATATATAGATTGATCTGTCAGCACTGACTTTTTGACAACACACACAGGGGCTTGTTTGCAAACGAACCAACCAAGACTATTAATTTGCACGTTATCTTTCAGTGAACCAGTCAGCGATTGCTGCAGCTCATTCCCAAGGCTGCCTTATATGATTCCATCTTGCCAGAGGTGGATCAAGCACATGGATTTCAGCTTTCTTCAGAGCGGAGGCTGCCATTTACTACATGTATTCCACTGCCAGGGTCTGTCACGTTGGAGGGATTTCACTCCCCCAGTGTTTCATCATCCTTTAAGTATGTATAGTATCTCATGCAGTAAGTTGCCTGGCATCATAGTAATAGTTCATTTTTCTACCTGTATATATTATATCCGGAGAAGCCAGAGAGTCACTACAGGTCAGCGTGGGTTCTGGACTGACCACTTGGGTTCTCGACTGTGTTGTGTGACCCATGTACCAAGGGCCGAATCAAACGATAAACTGAAATTTAAAAAGAAAACAGAAAATGCTGGAGGCCTGTGTAGAAAGACGAGCTGAGTTCTGATGAAAAGTGCCAGATCTCTTTCCACAGATACTGCCCAATATGACCATAAGACACAGGAGTAGAATTCAGCTGCTCCACCATTCCATCATGGCTGATGTATTACCCCTCTCAACCCCATTCTCATGCCTTCTCCACATAATTGATGCCCTTGCTAGTCAATCTCCGCTTTAAATATAGCCATTCTGCTGAGCACATCCAGCACTTTCTGTTCAAATTCCCTGCACTTCCTAATTTTCTAATCAGGTGCCGCTTGCATTGGAACAGAGTATGAGACCGGACACATATCACAGTGAGACTGGAATGGAAGATTAGGGACAGGCAACTTCAGTTCAGGATCACACTGGCTGACTGAATGGGGAAGTTCTCCAAGGCAGCTGTTTGGAGGTGAAAGTATTGTGAGCATGGATTACGATGTACTAAAGTAGAAGGAAGAGATATAAATGAGTCACTGCTTCAGCTGAAGGAAAGAGTAACGGGATGAAAAGGGTAGTTATTGCAACTCCAGTAATTAAAAAGATGACAGGAGAATGGGACTGGGTACTGATAGTGATGGAGGAGTGAAGTAGGAAGTCATGGAGGAAATATGAGGGGAGGATCTAGATGCTTGAGAAGGGAGGGGAATGTGCTTCGGATGTAAGTAGCAAAAAGCTATAAATGAGGACCTGTTGAACACAAAGAGTAGTAACATCAAAGTTGAGTAAAACGGGAAATCTGTCCTTGACCTGGGTGCAGGAAATGGAATCAATTTGTTTTTGATCCTTGTTAATTATGCAGCAGTTGAGCGGAAGGGAGATGGAGCCAACCCGGAGGAAATGAATGGAGTTTGAGTCATTTACTGTGAAAAGTTTGCTAGGCAAAGCAGGGCAAAGGTGGGGCTGAAGTGACCTAGTTTGGCACTCTGTTCAAGGAAGAATGCCATTCCGCTGTGACCTTCAGATGGTGTATTAAGCCAAGGCCTTATCTGGCCTCTCAGGTGACACAAGTACAAGTCTGAAACAATGGAATTATCCCTGCTCCTCCTGACCAACAGTTATCCTTCAACCAACATTTAAATACAATTTCATAATTTACCACATTGTTATTGATCTAAATTGGTTACACTGAAACAATTTTTCTGCTCATTATTTTGCTGAAGTTATATGACTAAAACTTCAGATTACTTAATTTTTTGGAAGCACCGTAGTGTAGATCTTCTATTTTACCGTAAAAAGAAAGTTTGACCTTTACAATGTGATATCTAGCTCGCTCTACAAATTATAATTGTGACCTTTGAGCTGGCGTGGAATCTCGAGTTTCTTACTGCCAAGACTAACGTGTACTTTAGCAAGTACCACAACTGTACACGTGCACTCATACCACACATTCGCAGTAATGCATTATGAGACATAAATTCATGGGACCTGCTACATTAAATTTGGTGCTCAGGAAAGAATATCCTTTTTGTCTTCACCATTCAAATAAATTACTGGGACCCAAAGGGATGGATGTTTATGAGATTGCACCCCCTTGTGGACACTGTAGGCATACTACTTCTGCATCCTTCCCTATACTGTACCCAAGTTTGCATTGATTCCACCAGTGTTAAGTCAGTCCTGGGAGTGAGAAACCTGAAGTTCCACTCTAGCTCAAACATCACAGTTGTGGTTTGGAGACCAAGCTGGATATCATATTGTAGAGATCAAGCTTTCCTTTTGGGATAAAAAAAAGGAAGATTCACACCAGAGGCATTGATCGTGTAGATGGCCAGAGGCTTATTCCCATGGCTGAAATGGCTATCATGAGGGGGCATAGTTTTAAAGTGCTTGGAAGCAGGTACAAGAGGGGATGTCAGGGGTAAGTTTTTCACACAGAGTGTGGTGGGTGTGTGGAAATGATAACGGTGGTGGAGGCGGATAAAATAGGAATAGGGTCTTTTAAGAAACCCTATGGAGCTTAGAAAAGCAGAGGGCATTGTGGTAGTTTCTACTGCAATGAAGCAGTTTCTAGAGTAGGCTACATGATCGGCACAACATTGTGGGCCGAAGGGCCTATAATGTGTGGTAGATTTTTTCTATGTTCTGTTTGTTGCTTGCAAAATTCAGGCAATTTGATGGTTTAATCATATAGATCAGCTCACAAAGGTGAGCAAAAAAGATAGGTTGCTGTGCAGTGCAATACAGACATCTCCTTTCAGACTTGAAATTAAGCTATGGTATCATTTTACCTTTGAATTAGCACTATTTTTGAAGGAAAATTGGGCAGTTAATATTCTTCAACCTGCACATAAACACAAATTATTTGGCCATTAACGTGGTGCAGTTTGCAGTAGATAGCTGTACTGGTGAGAAAATGTCCAAACGACTTCAATAGCTGTGAGGTTCTGAGATTGTGAAAATGGGAGAGGAATATACTATCTTCTTAAAAAAACTTCAACAGCTCCAGTACTTGTATCTCAAACAAAACATCAACAACTATTTACCATGGCTTTAAAGAAAAGCAAGTCAAACAAGTTCACAAAAATATTACCAGAAAATATTTCAGCAATGAGTCATATATGATGGGTGAACATACTTGTCTATTTACCATAACAACTTGGCCATCTGGTTTAAGCCAGATCTCAAAGGAACAGGGACAATCCCATCAGCCCTATACCCTCTGAGATTTCCATTAATCCTACAGTATTTTCTCTCATTGTCCCACCAATTTTCTCTTAATTTTTCAGTCAGCTACCTTCGCTATGGAATAACTAACATTGCCCAAGTCATTAACAAGGCCATCTTTGAGACATGGAAAGAAGTTAAATACTCACAAGTACAAGGTATAAACTCCATTCAATGTCAGGACCAAACCTCAGTGCTTGGAGCTCTGGGCAGCTTGGCCAATATATTAGGTTTACAAAGTACCTTAAAGGATGCTGCTCCTTAAAAACGTACCACATAAACTATTAGTTGATATTATTTAAACCCATAACAAGACATTGTTAAATCAATGTCTTCTCCTGACTCCCAAAGCCTTTTCACTATCTACAAAGTCAGAAATGCAATGGAGTATACTCATCGTTTGCTCGAATGCGTGCTGTTCTGACAACACTCAGAATTCATAGACAACACAAACGGTTAATCCATTCCCTCTTCCTTCAGCATACAGTATGTACTCTTTACAAATCACATGGTGGTTACTCAGCAAGGCCACCCAAACACACCACCTCTAACAATGTAAAGGGCAGCAGGCACACAGGAACAGTGCCACCACAAGCTTTCCTCCCAGCTTACGCTCTTTCTTATTTGGAAATACACTCGATAGCCATTTTATTAGGTACTCCTTGTACCTAATAAAATGACCACTGAGAGTATGTTCGAGGTCTTCTGCTGTTGTAGCCCATCCACCTCATGGTTTGACGTGCTCTGAATTCAGAGATGCTCTTTTGCACACCACTGTTGTAACACATGGTTACTTGAGTTAATGCCACATTCCTGTCAGATTGAACCAATGTGGCCATTCTCCTCTGACCTGTCTCATTAACAAAGCATTTTCACCCACTGCACTGCTGCTCACTGGATTTTTTGGGTTTTTTTGTGCCCCATTCTCTATGAACTGTTGTGCATAAAAATCACAAGAGATCAGCAATTTCTGAGATAGTCAAACCACCCTGTCTAGCACCAACAATCATTCCAATCAAAGGGACTTAGATCACATTTCTTCCCCATTGATTTTGAGTAACAACTGAACCTCTTGACCGTGTCTGCATGCTTTTATGCACTGAGTTGCTGCCACATGATTGGCTAATTAGATGTTTGCATTAACGAGGTGTACTGGACTACCTAACAAAGTGGCCACTGAGTATATGTTGCTGTTTATATGTCACCAATGGAAATGAGTGTTAGAATTCACTACCGCCACTGCAGTGCTTCCTTTACTAAAACTGCACCAGTTCAGGACAGCAGCTCATCACCAAAGCCTTCTCATGGGCAACTCACAATGTAAAATAAATTGTTGACAGCAACAACCACAGCCAGTAAAATTATTAATATTAGTTTTTTTTTTAAATAGAAGGATATGTCATTGAAACGGAAACCACAAAATAGCTTAAATGCTTTTTCCTGGGACAGTAAAGGATACACTCCAATCCAAAAGGGCAGGAAATAAACAGACCAATCTGCTTATTTGTTCAGCACAAGACTAAAAGCAGGTTGCTATATTGTGACCAAAATACAGTATATCACTGTGATTTTTTTTCCCCAATAACTAACTTTACCTTGCCTCTACCATCTCAAATTAAAGACCAGACTATATATGAGGATAACACAAAAAAAAGTTGCATATACACGAAATACTGGAGAAACTCAACGCGTCAGGCAGCATCTGTGGAGTGAGGTGGGCAATCAGCTTTTCAGGTCTCATTGACTGTCTATTTCCTTCTAAAGATGCTGCCTGACCTGCTGAGTTCTTCCAGCATTCCGTGTGCATGCAACTTCTGTGTACAGCTCCAGATTTCTAGCATTTTGGAGTCATATTAGTGTGTGAAAATTTGCTTATTTTTTCATCCAATTACTTTAGAAATCTTTTACATTTACTCTGACAATATGGAGGTGGACTTGGTTCTGTATACAAGTCATTCCTTAACATTAGAGGCTGCTGGAAAAAATGAAAAGGAAAACATCAGTGGTAGTTCTACAAGTGCAGAGTATCAGGAGCTAGAAAGCAATGAAAAATAAAAATGGAATATATCCAAATATACACAGATTCTTTGGTTTATCATGATGCTAATTATAACCAGACCATTCAAAGAAAATCTAGTAGTAGAGTAGGAATTTTGGTACAGTACTTTTTATCCAATTCCCCTTCCATACTATCAAAGCTGACACAGACTATTATTTACAATACCATTTTATATGGCTCTAGAGGTAGAGGATATAATCAGTAGCAATGAGGAATAAAGCAATAAATGTACACTTTTTCATACATAAATAAACTTTTATGTTAAAAAATCCCAAGTACAAAATTTGCAATTACATTGCTACAAGTCAGTAAATTTGCGGAGTTCTCGGAAACACTTAAGTTTAAAAAAAGTTAATTCTATTGGTAGAACTATTATAAATGTGCAAATAAGTACTTTGACCACATTAGTTAAACTATAAATGCATTGTACAGCTTGACAAAAAAGATATAAAATGACATACATGTAGAAATTAATTAATTACTGAACAATTGTTGTCCCATGCAATAAAATACGTTCATGATAAATATATGCATTGTTGCTCAAATGTTGTTTTCTAATTACATCCTTCAATTGGGAAGGAAAGGCTGGTGAAAATTAACCTTTACCAGTATTGGTAATGTTAACCCAAGAAGAGGCTCAATTCCCTAAGGGATCATTTGGCAACATTTCTTTCAGTTTAGTTCTCTCATGTGGTGACTGCTCTGCCATTTCACACACACTAGCATTCTAGCAGAATCTGTGACACTTCTCTATACAGTGGAGATAGTGTCCTCATTCTAGTTGATGTTATAAATTCTAAATGAATGCTCCATCTCTAGAAATACTGGTTTGCTTAAAAATGTAAACTATATATATTTTCTAGTAACATAGTTGGATATTTAAATTAAATGGTGCATATACACTGCTAATATAAAATGTCAAATTTGAAAAAAGTTGAAAGAGACAAGATTTATATTACCGGTAATCATTAATGATATTAAATAGGTATATGCAAGATGAACGAGAGAATACATTAGTTAGGCAAT